>NC_057797.1:492136069-492357281 GCF_018294505.1 Triticum aestivum
CCGCGGGTCCCCGCCGCCGCCGCGCCGTGTCCGCCGCCCGAAGCCGCCGCCTCCTCGACACCGGCAAGCTCCACCGCCGCCGGCCGCCCTCGCCCTCGTCCTTGCCTCTTCTTCTCTCCCGCCGGCGAACCGAACCCCGGCTGCTACAGTGCTCGCGCCGCCGCCTCGGATTGCGTGCAAATCTGGAAACCCTAGATCGGAGGTTGAATTTTCTCTATGTCCCAGAATTCTAATCCAAGTGCTCATGTTCGTGACTTCGTAACTTTGCAACTGTAGCTCTGATTCATGCATATAGCATATCAAAATGTTAATCTCAGAGAGTACATCATTTCATTCGATTGCATCATTTTCATTTGAGTTAATCTTGATGCCCGAAATGCTGTTAGAAGAGGGCTACTTGAAATATTTGTCAGATCTGCTACTCCATTTAGCTTTTTGTCATTTTTGCCATGATTATTGTGTGCATGATATGCCCTGATGCTCTACATGTGTTTTGTTAAGGGTTTTGTCATCTTTCCAGAGGTGCAACCCATGTATTTTTGTGATGTGTGTGGTGACTTGTGCAAGCTTGCAGAGTGGTGCACTTGCTAATTCTGTTTTCAGGGACTTAATAATTTCACTAAGTCCTTGATCTGTTTATCTCATGTTGTCATATGTTCATGTTGTTTCCTAGTGACCTGTGCCTCTTTTGAGGATGATCAGTAAGGATGTTTTGTTAATATTGTAGTTCTCTATCCATCCATGCCTTTGTTTGAAATTATGGAGCATCCTAGCTTGAGTCAATCGAGCTCTACTTTTTCTACTTTGTGAATCTGGGCAGATTGTCAACTTGTTTGTAATTTTGCCGGTGATGTTGTTGTTGGTCCGTGCATGCTATGATATTGTTCTTGCCATGTCTAGCTTGGATTTTGTGCATTCTTGATGGATGTATGCTTGTCTTGCCATGACTTGCACCGTAGTGAGTGCATCGAGCTCGTAAACATGCCTACTTGAGTTATATTTCAGCATGTGTCAGTTTTCACTAAGTCTGAAAACTGATTATGTTTTTGCTATGTTCACATGCTTGCAATTGTATTTTCTGATCCCTTTTGGCTCAAGGTCACTAAGGGACTTTTGTTAAGCTATTTGGGTAGCTCCATCCCATGCTTTACTTTACCATGATCAGATCCTTTAGCATGTAGTTTTGTTGCTCCGAAGAGGGCTACCTGATCTGAAATTCCAGACAAGTGTTGATTTCACCAAGTCTGAGATCTGTTTGTCATATGCATTTTTGCCATTCTTGTTTGAACATGTTAATGGATGTATTGGCCGTAGCTCAGTGCTAGACTTTTGTTAAGCATCTTGTGTGCATCCCTTCCATGTATTTGGTTGTCATGTTTTGGTGCTTTAGCATGTTCTTTTCGTTGCATTTAGATGCCTACTTGCTGTAAATCGCAAATCGGTGTCATTTTTGAATCGGTTGCCATTTGCAAACCGTAACTCCGATTCCGGCGTTCTTTATATCGTTTTCAAGCGATTTCATCTCATCTTTCCAGTGGAACACTTGGTTTTCCAAGTTGAGTCCAGGTTCATGCATTTCCTGGCATATCTTGCATTTTGCATCCCGCATCGCATCCCGCATAGCATATCATCATCACATCGTCTTGTTTGGTTCTTGCACGTGGTTGATTGTGTCCTTGTTGCTTGTTTGTCTTGTTCGGGTAGAGCCGGGAGACAAGTTAGCTAACGAGGAGCCCGTTGGGTTTGCTTTCGAGGATCCAGTCAATTCTGACAGCTGTGCAGGCAAGATGATCATACCCTCGAAATCACTACTATCTTTGCTATGCTAGTTTTGCTCGCTCTTTTGCTATGCCATTGCTACGATGCCTACCACTTGCCTTCAAGCCTCCCAATTGCCATGACAAACCTCTAACCCACCATGTCCTAGCAAACCGTTGATTGGCTATGTTACCGCTTTGCTCAGCCCCTCTTATAGCGTTGCTAGTTGCAGGTGAAGATTGAAGGCCATTCTTTGTTGGAACATCTTTTATTTACTTGTTGGGATATCATTATATTGCCATGTTATCTCAATGCATCTATATACTTGGTAATGAGTGGAAGGCTCGGCCTCTCACCTAGTGTTTTGTTCCACTCTTGCCGCCCTAGTTTCCGTCATATCGGTGTTATGTTCCCGGATTTTGCGTTCCTTACGCGGTTGGGTTATAATGGGAACCCCTTGATAGTTCGCCTTGATTAAAGCTTTTCCAGCAATGCCCAACCTTGGTTTTACCATTCGCCACCTAGCCTATTTTTCCCTTGGGTTTCCGGAGCCCGAGGGTCATCTTATTTTAACCCCCCCGGGCCAGTGCTCCTCTGAGTTTTGGTCCAACCGAATAGACTGCGGGGCCACCTCGGGGAAACTTGAGGGTTGGTTTTACTCGTAGGATGTCTCATCTGAGTGTGCCCTGAGAACGACATATGTGCAGCTCCTATCGGGATTTGTCAGCACATTCAGGCGGTGTTGCTGGTCTTGTTTTAACCTGTCGAAGTGTCTTGAATTACCGAGATACCGAGCCTAATCGGAACGTCTTGGGAGGAGGTCTATTCCTTTGTTGAACATGAGAGCTTCTCATGGGCTAAGTTGGGACTCCCCTGCAGGGATTTGAACTTTCGAAAGCCGTGCCCACGGTTATGGGCAGATGTGAATTTGTTAATGTCCGGTTGTAGATAACTTGAACCTTAATGAATTAAAATGAATCAACTGAGTGTGTTACCGTGATGGCCCCTTCTCGGCGGAGTCCGGGAAGTGGACACGGTGTTGGAGTAATGTTTGCGCAGGTGGTTCTCTAGTTTCTCGCACGCGCTTTGCCTCCTCTTCTCGCTCTCTTTTGCGAATAAGTTAGCCACCATACTTGCTAGTCGTTTGCTGCAGCTCCACTTATATTTACCTTGCCATATCTATAAGCTTAAATAGTCTTGATCGCGAGGGTGTGAGATTGCTGAGTCCCTATGGCTCACAAATTACTATTACACCAGATGCAGGGCCTGATGATTCCGCTCTAGGAGACGCGTATGAGCTCAAGTGGGAGTTCGACGAAGACTCTCAACGTTACTATGTTTCCTTTCCCGATGATCAGTAGTGGTGCCCAGTTGGGGGTGATTGGGACCGTGTCGCTTGTTGTGTTATCTTTTATTTTTGCGCCATAGTCGGGCCATGAGTGTTTGGTTGATGTAATGTTATTTATGTACCTTGATTGACGTGGCGAGTTTAAGCCAACTATGTTATCTCCCCTTTATTATTCATATTACATGGGATGTTGTGAAGATTGCCTAACTTGCGACATATGCCTTCAATGCGATTATGCCTCTAAGTCGTGCCTCGGCACATGGGAGATATAGTCGCATCGAGGGTGTTACAAGTTGGTATCAGAGCCTTCCCCGACCTTAGGAGCCCCATTGCTTGATTGTTTTCAGCGGCTGAGTTGTGTTTAGAAAAAAAATGTTTTGAATATTTTAGGAATTATATATTGGAGAGTTTAGGAATTCTTTTTACTTCCCAGTCTCCTCATCTCTCTGGTAAGGCATCCTGTTTTGACTCTTCTCTTCTCAAATTTCACTAAAAAAAATTTTAGGATCACGCGAGTATCTTGGAATCGTTCCGATGGTTTTATGATGAGAACATTGACTTGGTGCCTCCTGTCAGGGGTTTAGTGGAAGTGTCCCGGGAGTTGAGCTCTGAGGTGTTGTCATCATAATTTTATCGTTGTAGTTCTGGAATACGTGAGTTCAGTATGCCGACATCAAAAATCTGTTTTATGCAGTTCATTGGTGAGATAACCTCGACGCCACCCAGTACTGGGGCGGGAGTTTGGGAGTATCGCCATAACTTGTATAACGGATGCTTTTCGAAGGTTGAGGTAGATGGTTTCCGAAGGTTTCTTGGTTATGTGTTGAAGGATGGATACAGCTGGATGTAGGATTTGCTAGTTTGGGTGAGATATTATGCTTCCCCTGTATCCCCAACACCTGATTGCATAACCGGAAAGGTTCGGGAGTTTCATAGGTGGGAATTCTAGTAGCTCTAGTTCTTCCTCCACGGATATTGGTTTGAGATTGGGATTTCTTACCAATTATTCGTTCTTGATCCGTACCTTGTTGATTTATTTCTCTACCTTAATTTTACGTGGCTTCTCAATTTATGGATATGTGACCATTTCAAGAGGAATGCATTCGTTCATTTTGTTCGGATGTGAAGACTATATGTTGCAATTTTCATTCTGTTGGATTCAGCTTCAATATTTCTCTGTCAATGTGCTAATGGTGGCCAACATCTTCAGGATGGCTCCTCCAATGCGCAAGACTCCGAATCCTGATCCGCCACCACCTCCACCTCCTCCAGAGGCATGGCAAGCTATGATGGCCGCAACCAATGCAAACACATAGTTGATCATGCAAATTCTTCAAGAGCGCAATCAAGGCAACCAAGGGAATCAAGGCAGCAATCAGAATCACTTTGCTACACTCAACCAGTTCCTTGCTAACGGGCCAAAGACTTTCAGCAATTGTGTTGAGGCAACCGATGCTGACGATTGGCTTGTGGATCTGTGCGAGCATTTCGAGTGCAGTAACGTCAGGCCTGAGGACTTTGTTAAGTTCGCTTCCTTCCAACTCAAAGATCAAGCTGCAGATTGGTTCCAGCAGTACAAGGATTCCAGAGGTGGACGTGTTATCACTTGGGATGATTTCCGTCGAGATTTCCGAGCTCATCATATTCCGCAGAGCATGGTTGAAAGCAAGCGTGAGGAATTCCGCAATCTGAAGCAAGGCTCTTTGTCTGTCTATGACTACAACAAGTTGTTCCAGAAGCTCGCCGGCTTTGCCAAGTAGGACGTCCCTGATGAGAAGAGCATGATATATCAGTTCAGGGGTGGTCTCAGAGAAAAAATTAAGCTAGCTCTTGTTCTCTTTGAGCCCTTGAGATACGATGAGTTCTACAACATGGCACTGAAGCAAGAGGTTGCTCAGTTGAGGTGTGATGCTTCCAAGAAGCGAGTCAGGGATGTTACTCCTTCTTCCTCTACTCAAGTGGCCAAGCAGCAGAAGTTTTGGCTTCCTCCTCCTCCGTTCCGTCAGCCGTATCAGCAGAAGAGCAAAGGTGGCAGTGGTTCTTCCCACCCACCCAACCCTGGCTTTCAGAACAAGACTTCGTCTCAACCTCCAAGATCAAGTGCTCCGTATCACCGTCCACTTTCAGAGTTCACGTGCAACAAGTGCCAACAGAAGGGTCACTATGCCAACAAGTGTTTCAACCAGAGACGTCTTCCTCCTCCTCCTCCTCCTGTCAGATCGGCAAGTACAGCTGTGGTCAAGCATAACCCCAAGCACGCCAAGGTCAACTTGATGAATGCAGCTCAAGCAGAGGACTCGTCAGATGTGATCATGGGTAACCTTCCTGTTAACGATGTTCCTGCAAAAGTTCTTTTTGACACTGGTGCATCACATTCCTTTTGTCATGCCCTTTTGCATCGAAGCACAATGTTGATACAGAGATTATGCCCAAAGTCATGCAAGTTGTTTCTCCCGGCAAGCTTTTGACTTCTAGTTTGGTTGCTCCCGATATCTCTATCACATCGGGTGATTACAAGTTTCTCTCTTCTCCGGTGGTTCTGGGTAACTCGGATATTGATCTTATTCTCGGAATGGATTGGCTTTCTAAGCACAAGGCCCAGCTTGATTGTGCAGCCAGGAAGATTCAATTGACTCATTCGTCTGAGGATGTAATTGTCTTTGCCACTCGTGATGATACCATCCGTCTGTTTTCTCTCAATGAGAAGGGTGAATTGGATGCTATCTCTGAAATTCCAGTCGTTTGCGAATATCAAGACGTCTTTCCAAAAGAGCTTCCAGGAATGCCTCCGCACCGGCCAGTTGAATTCGTTATTGATCTTGAGCCTGGCACGGAACCTGTGTGCAAGCGTCCTTACAAGGTCGGACCTGAAGAGTTGAAGGAGCTGAAGAAGCAACTCGATATTCAAGAGAAAATGGGTCTCATCCGTCCTAGTTCTTCTCCGTGGGGTTGTGGTGTTCTTTTTGTGAAGAAGAAGGATGGAACGGACAGACTTTGTGTTGATTACCGTCCAGTGAACAAGAAGACCATCAAGAACAAATACCCACTTCCCAACATCAATGAGCTATTCGAACAACTCAAAGGTGCTCGAGTATTCTCCAAGCTTGATCTCCGTATGGGTTATCATCAGATTCGAATCCGTGAGCAAGATATTCCGAAGACGGCTTTCAGGACAAGCTTTGGTTCATATGAATACACTGTCATGTCTTTTGGCCTCGCCAACGCTCCTCCGATGTTCTCTCGCATGATGAATTTCATCTTCAACGCCTACACCAATGACTTCGTTCTGGTCTATCTCGACGACATTCTGGTTTTCTCGAAGAACAAGGAAGATCATGCCAAGCACTTGCGTTTGGTTCTTGATAAGCTCAGAGAACATCAGTTCTACGCCAAGTTCTCCAATTGTGAATTTTGGCTTGATGAGGTTCTTTATCTTGGTCATATCATCTCTGCCAAGGGAATTGCCGTGAATTCTGAGAAGGTGTCTGCAATTGTGAATTGGGAACCTCCTTAGAACGTGAAGCAACTCCGCAGTTTTCTCGGTCTCGCAAGCTATTGCCGAAGATTCGTTGAAAAGTTTTCTAAGATCGTGAAGCCTCTCTCAAATCTTCTCCAGAAGCACGTCAAGTACGTTTGGTCTCCGGAGTGTGACATTGCTTTCAACACTTTGAAAGAGAAATTGATCACTGCTCCAGTTCTGACTCCGCCTGATGAATCCAAGCCGTACGAGGTCTTTTGTGATGCCTCTCTCCAAGTCTTGGCGCAATATTGATGCAAGAGAATAAAGTTGTTGCTTATACCTCTCGACAATTGAAGCCTAATGAGAAGAACTACCCCACTCATAATCTCGAGTTGGCGGCAATTGTGCATGCTCTTTTGACTTGGAGACATCTTCTATTGGGAAGAAAAGTGTGCATTTTCACTGATCACAAGAGTCTCAAGTACATCTTCACTCAGCCTAATCTCAACCTCAGGCAAACTCGATGGGTCGAAATGATTCAAGAGTATAATCCGAGTATCGAGTATACTCCAGGCAAGGCCAATGTGATTGATGACGCATTGAGCAGAAAAGCTTACTGCAACAGTCTGATTCTTAAGCCTTATCAACCCGAGCTTTGTGAAGCTTTCCGCAAACTTAATCTGCAAGTTGTTCCTCAAGGTTTCCTCGCCAACCTTCAAGTCTCTCCTACCTTAGAAGACCAGATTCGCCAAGCTCAGCTTCTTGATGCTATGGTGAAAAATGTGAAGATTGGGATTGCCAAGAGTCAGCCAAAGTACAAGTGCTACCGCCTTGATGACAAGGACACTCTCTTCTTCGAGGATCGTATTGTTGTACCCAAAGGTGAACTTCGTAAAGTGATCATGAACGAGGCTCACAATTCTCTCCTCTCCATCCACCCTGGTAGCACGAAGATGTATCAGGACCTCAAGCAAGCTTATTGGTGGACTCGAATGAAGCGCGAGATCGCTCAATTCGTGAATGAATGTGATGTCTGCAGAAGAGTGAAGGCAGAACACCAACGGCCAGCAGGTCTCCTCCAACCTCTTGCCATTCCAGAATGGAAGTTTGACCACATTGAAATGGACTTCGTGACTGGGTTTCCAAAGTCCAAGCGTGGCAATGATGCTATATTCGTTGTCATCGACAAACTCACCAAAGTGGCTCATTTTCTGCCTATCAAAGAGCCGATCACTGCAGCTCAATTGGCGGAACTCTATACCTCTCGTATTGTCTCTCTGCACGGTATTCCACAAGTGATCTCTTCAGACCGTGGCATCATCTTTACCTCGAAGTTTTGGGATTCTTTCCAGAAGGCCATGGGCACCAACATCCGCTTCAGCACAACTTTCCATCCTCAAACTAGCGGTCAAGTCGAGCGTGTCAACCAGATTCTTGAAGATATGCTCAGGGCTTGTGTGATCTCCTTCGACATGAAATGGGAGGATTGTCTTCCTTATGCTGAATTCTCCTACAACAACAGTTTTCAAGCAAGTTCGGGCAAAGCCCAATTTGAAATTCTGTATGGCAGGAAGTGTCGTACCCCTCTCAACTGGTCTGAAACCGGTGAACGTCAGCTTTTGGGTAATGACTTAATGACAGAGGCAGAGGAAATGTGCAAAGTCATTCGTGATAACCTCAAAGCAGCCCAATCCCGTCAGAAGAGCTACTATGATAGTAAGCACCGTGATTTGGCTTTCGAGATCGGAGATCATGTTTACCTCTGCGTCTCTCCTATGAAAGGTACTCGTCGCTTCGGTATCAAAGGGAAGCTTGCCCCTAGATACGTGGGACCTTTCAAGATTATCAGCAAGAGAGGCGACCTCGCCTATTAACTCGAGCTTCCTTCAAACTTTGCAAATGTTCATGATGTGTTCCATGTCTCTCAGCTTCGAAAGTGCTTCAAGACTCCTGACCGCACAGTCAACTTCGAGGACATTGAGATCCAACAAGATCTCTCTTATCGTGAGCACCCAGTTGCTATTCTTGAAGAGACTGAACGCAAGACTCGCAACAAGTCAATCAAATTTCTCAAAGTCAAGTGGTCACACCATTCCGACCGTGAAGCTACCTGGGAATGCGAGGATCACCTCCGTTCTGAGTACCCGGCGTTCTTTCAGTCCTAGATCTCGGGACGAGATCCTTTCATAGTGGTGGAGTGTTGTAACACCCCGGATGTAACTTTCCCTTTTTGTACTCCAACTCTTGCCGTTTCCGGCGTTAAGTTATATTTATTATCTCGGGTTCGGGTTTTTGTCTCTGTGTGTTGTTGTCATTGTCATGCATCTCATATCATGTCATCATGCACATTGTATTTTCATACGTGTTCGTCTCATGCATTCGAGCATTTTCCCCGTTGTCCGTTTTGCATTCCAGCGCTTCGTTCTCCTCCGGTGGCCATTTCTAGCTTCCTTTCGTGTGTGGGGATTAAACATTTCCGGATTGGACCGAGACTTGCCAAGCAGCCTTGGTTTACTACCGGTAGACCGCCTGTCCAGTTTCGTATCATTTCGACTTCGTTTGATACTCCAACGGTTAACCAAGGGACCGTAAAGGCCTCGTGTGTGTTGCAGCCCAACACCCCTCCAATTTGGCCCAAAACTCACGAAACTATGCTCCATCATCTAGAGCGTTCGATCACGATCGCGTGGCCGAAAACCGCACCTCATTTGGACTCTCCTAGCTCCCTCTATGCCTATATATACCTCCCCCATTCCAAATCTCGGATCCCCTCGTCAAACCCTAAAAAAAACCATCTCCACCGCCGGACGTGTCCGCACAAGCCGAACAACGTCCGGATCCGCCTCCGCCAACCAGGAGCCGCCACGTGGGCGCCCCGGACCACATCACCGCCACTTCCGCCGAGGCCCACTCAGACCCGAGGCCGGCCCGCCCGCCGCTGATCCGGGCCAGAGGCCGCGCGCCTCGCCCGCGCCTTCTTTCCCGCAGCCGCGCTGCCTCCCCGCCGCCTGTGCGCCGCCGCGCGCCGGCGCTGCGAGCCCCGCCGCCACGCGCCATCTTCGGTGAGGTCACCGCCCGCTGCCTCCTTCTCCGGCCGCCGCAGCCGCCACGGGTCCCCGCCGCCGCCGCGCCGTGTCCGCCACCCGGAGCCGCCGCCTCCTCGACGCCGGCAAGCTCCACCGCCGCCGGCCGCCCTCGCCCTCGTCCTCGCCTCTTCTTCTCTCCTGCCGGCGAACCGAACCCCGGCTGCTATAATGCTCGCGCCGCCGCCTCGGATTGCGTGCAGATCTGGAAACCCTAGATCGGAGGTTGAATTTTCTCTAAGTCCCAGAATTCCGATCCAAGTGCTCATGTTCGTGACTCCGTAACTTTGCATCCATAACTCCGATTCATGCATATAGCATATCAAAATGTTCATCTCAGAGAGTACATAATTTGATTCCATTGCATCATTTTCATTTGAGTTCATCTTGATGCCCGAAATGCTGTTAGAAGAGGGCTACTTGAGATATTTGTCAGATCTGCTACTCCATTTAGCTTTTTGTCATTTTTGCCATGATTATCGTGTGCATGATATGCCCTGATGCTCTACATGTGTTTTGTTAAGGGTTTGCCATCTTTCCAGAGATGCAACCCATGTATTTTTGTGATGTGTGTGGTGACTTGTGCAATCTTGCAAAGTGGTGCACTTGCTAATTCTGTTTTCAGGGACTTAGTAATTTCACTAAGTCCTTGATCTGTTTATCTCATGTTGCCATATGTTCATGTTGTTTCCTAGTGATCCGTGCCTCTTTTGAGGATGATCACTAAGGATGTTTTATTAATATTGTAGCGCTCTATCCATCCATGCCTTTGTTTGAAATTATGGAGCACCCTAGCTTGAGTCAATCGAGCTCTACTTTTGCTACTTTGTGAATCTGGGCAGATTGTCAACTTGTTTGCAATTTTGCCGGTGATGTTGTAGTTGGTCCGTGCATGCTATGCTATTGTTCTTGCCATGTCTAGCTTGCATTTTGTGCATTCTTGATGGATGTATGCTTTTCTTGCCATGAATTGCACCGTAGTGAGTGCATCGAGCTCGTAAACATGCCTACTTGAGTTATATTTCAGCATGTGCCAGTTTTCACTAAGTCTGAAAACTGATTATGTTTTTGCTATGTTCACATGCTTGCAATTGTATTTTCTGACCCCTTTTGGCTCAAGGTCACTAAGGGACTTTTGTTAAGCTCTTTGAGTAGCTCCATGCCATGCTTTACTTTGCCATGATCAGATCCTGTAGCATGTAGTTTTGTTGCTCCGAAGAGGGCTACCTGATCTGAAATTCCAGACAAGTGTTGATTTCACTAAGTCTGAGATCTGTTTGTCATATGCATTTTTGCCATGCTTGTTTGAACCTGTTAATGAATGAATTGGCCGTAGCTCAGTGCTAGACTTTTGCTAAGCATCTTGTGTGCATCCCTGCCATGTATTTTGTTGTCATATTTGGGTGCTTTAGCATGTCCTTTTCGTTGCATTTAGATGCCTACTTGCTGTAAATCGCAGACCGGTGTCATTTTTGAATCGCTTGCCATTTCCAAACCGTAACTCTGATTCCGGCGTTCTTTATATTGTTTTCAAGCGATTTCATCTCAACTTTCCAGTGGCACACTTGGTTATCCAAGTTGAGGCCAGGTTCATGCATTTCCTAGCATATCTTGCATTTTGCATCCCGCATCGCATCCCGCATAGCATATCATCGTCGCATCGTCTTGTTTGGTTCTTGCACGTGGTTGATTGTGTCCTTGTTGCTTGTTTGTCTTGTTTGGGTAGAGCCGGGAGATGAGTTCACTAACGAGGAGCCCGTTGAGTTTGCTTTCGAGGATCCAGTCAATTCTTACAACTGTGCAGGCAAGATGATCATACCCTCGAAATCACTACTATCTTTGCTATGCTAGTTTTGCTCGCTCTTTTGCTATGCCATTGCTATGATGCCTACCACTTGCCTTCAAGCCTCCCAATTTCCATGACAAACCTCTAACCCACCATGTCCTAGAAAACCATTGATTGGCTATGTTACCGCTTTGCTCAGCCCCTCTTATAGCGTTGCTAGTTGCAGGTGAAGATTGAAGGTCGTTCCTTGTTGGAAAATCTTTTATTTACTTGTTGGGATATCATTATATTGCCATGTTATCTTAATGCATCTATATACTTGGTAACGGGTGGAAGGCTCGGCCTCTCGCCTAGTGTTTTGTTCCACTCTTGCCGCCCTAGTTTCCGTCATATCGGTGTTATGTTCCCGGATTTTGCGTTCCTTACGCGGTTGGGTTATAATGGGAACCCCTTGATAGTTCACCTTGATTAAAGCTTTTCCAGCAATGCCCAACCTTAGTTTTACCATTCGCCACCTAGCCTATTTTTCCCTTGGGTTTCCGGAGCCCGAGGGTCATCTTATTTTAACCCCCCCCCCCCCCCCGGGCCAGTGCTCCTCTGAGTGTTGGTCCGACCGAGTAGACTGCGGGGCCACCTCGGGGCAACTTGAGGGTTGGTTTTACTCGTAGGATGTCTCATCTGAGTGTGCCTTGAGAACGAGATATGTGCAGCTCCTATCGGGATTTGTCGGCACATTCGGGCGGTGTTGCTGGTCTTGTTTTAACCTGTCGAAGTGTCTTGAATTACCGAGATACCGAGCCTGATCGGAACATCTTGGGAGGAGGTCTATTCCTTCGTTGACCGTGAGAGCTTGTCATGGGCTAAGTTGGGACTCCTCTGCAGGGATTTGAACTTTCGAAAGTCGTGCCCGCGGTTATGGGTAGATGGGAATTTGTTAATGGCCGGTTGTAGATAACTTGAACCTTAATTAATTAAAATGAATCAACTGAGTGTGTTACCGTGATGGCCCCTTCTCGGCGGAGTCCGGGAAGTGGACACGGTGTTGGAGTAATGTTTGCGCAAGTGGTTCTCTAGTTTCTCGCACGCGCTTTGCCTCCTCTTCTCGCTCTCTTTTGCGAATAAGTTAGCCACCATACTTGCTAGTCGTTTGCTGCAGCTCCACTTATATTTACCTTGCCATACCTATAAGCTTAAATAGTCTTGATCGCGAGGGTGCGAGATTGCTGAGTCCCTGTGGCTCACAGGTTACTATTACACCAGATGTAGGGCCTGATGATTCCGCTCCAGGAGACGCGTATGAGCTCAAGTGGGAGTTCGACGAAGACTCTCAACGTTACTATGTTTCCTTTCCCGATGATTAGTAGTGGTGCCCAGTTGGGGGTGATTGGGACCGTGTCGCTTGTTGGGTTATCTTTTATTTTGGCGCCGTAGTCGGGCCATGAGTGTTTGGTTGATGTAATGTTATTTATGTACCTTGATTGACGTGGCGAGTGTAAGCCAACTATGTTATCTCCCCTTTATTATTCATATTACATGGGATGTTGTGAAGATTGCCTAACGTGCGACATATGCCTTCAATGCGATTATGCCTCTAAGTCGTGCCTCGACACGTGGGAGATATAGTCGCATCGAGGGTGTTACAATGAGAGCCCACTTCTCCACTTTTTCCTTGCCTCTCTTTCCTCCACATATGCAAAAATGCCATGTAAAGCGCACTATTGTACTTACTTTTACTTGCTCCTACAGGAGCTTAAGCTTGCCACATAAGCATAATGTCTGATGTGGCAAGTTAATCAAGAAGAGAGAGACTAGTTTGGTGACCCAAGGAAGAAATGGTGCTAAGCGCGTGTACCTAGGTGAAAAGACAATTTTGAGTCTATATATAATTAAATGAAGCAAACTTAGCAACACCATTTCATTGGAAGAGGTCACTCCTTGGCAAATGCAATAAATACACACGCTTAGCACCGTTTCTTCCTTGAGTACGAAGAAAGAGATAGAGAGGAGTAAAAAATACACTTATAGCCAACCTTGTTGTAGTATGAGTGACTAAGTGATGACTATGTATGGCATGCCAACATCAGATAGCCTAACGCACCGTGTTAAATCTGTTGGGGAACGTTGCAGAAAACAAAAATTTTCCTACGGTTTCACCAAGATCCATCTATGAGTTCATCTAGCAACGAGTGAACGGATTGCATCTACATACCTTTGTAGATCACGCGCGGAAGCGTTCAAAGAACGGGGATGAGGAAGTCATACTCGACGTGATCCAAATCACCGGAGATCCTAGCGCCGAACGGACGGCACCTCCGTGTTCAACACACGTACGGTCAGCGTGATGTCTCCTCCTTCTTGATCCAACAAGGGGGGAGGAGAGGTTGATGAAGGTCCAGTAGCACGACGGCGTGGTGATGGATGCAGGGGGGTCACCGTAGCAGGGCTTCGCCGTTCAACTACGAGAGGGAGAGGTGTAGCAGGGGAGAGGGAGGCGCCAAGACTCAAGGGTGCGGCTGCCCCTCCCCCCCTTTATATAGGCTCCCCTAGGGGGGCGCCAGACCTAGGAGATGGGATCTCCTAGGGGGGCGGCGGCCAAGGGGTGGAGTGCCCCCCAAGCCAGGTGGGGCGCCCCCCCACCCTAGGGTTCCCAACCCTAGGCGCATGGGATGGGCCAAGGGGGGCGCACCAGCCCACTGTGGGCAGGTTCCCCTCCCCACTTTGGCCCATGGGGCCCTCCGAGATGGGTGGCCCCACCCAGTGGACCCCCGGGACCCTTCGGGTGGTCCCGGTACAATACAGGTGACCCCCGAAACTCTCCCGATGGCCGAAACTGCACTTCCTATATATAATTCTTCACCTTCGGACCATTCCGGAACTCCTCGTGATGTCCGGGATCTCATCCGGGTCTCCGAACAACTTTCGGGTTACTGCATATTCATATCTCTACAACCCTAGCGTTACCGAACCTTAAGTGTGTAGACACTATGGGTTTGGGAGACATGTAGACATGACCGAGATGGCTCTCCGGTCAATAACCAACAGCGGGATCTGGATACCCATGTTGGCTCCCACATGCTCCTCGATGATCTCATCGGATGAACCACGATGTCGAGGATTCAAGCAAACCCGTATACAATTCCCTTTGTCAATCGGTACGTTACTTGCCCGAGATTCGATCGTCGGTATCCCAATACCTCGTTCAATCTCGTTACCGGCAAGTCACTTTACTCATACCATAATGCATGATCCCGTGACCAGACACTTGGTCACTTTGAGCTCATTATGATGATGCATTACCGAGTGGGCCTAGAGATACCTCTCCGTCATACGGAGTGACAAATCCCTGTCTTGATCTGTGTCAACCCAACAGACACTTTCGGAGATACCCGTAGTATACCTTTATAGTCACCCAGTTACGTTGTGACGTTTGGTACACCCAAAGCACTCCTACGGTATCCGGGAGTTACACGATCTCATGGTCTAAGGAAAAGATACTTGAAAGTGGAAAAACTCTAGCAAACGAACTATACGATCTTGTGCTATGTTTAGGATTGGGTCTTGTCCATCACATCATTCTCCTAATGATGTGATCTCGTTATCAATGAAATTCAATGTCCACAGTCAGGAAACCATGACTATCTGTTGATCAACAAGCTAGTCAACTAGAGGCTTACTAGGGACATGTTGGTGTCTATGTATTCACACATGTATTACGATTTCTGGATAACACAATTATAGCATGAATAAAAGACAATTATCATGAACAAGGAAATACAATAATAATCCTTTTATTATTGCCTCTAGGGCATATTTCCAACAGTCTCCCACTTGCACTAGAGTCAATAATCTAGTTACATTGTGATGAATCGAACACCCATGGAATTCTGGTGTTGATCATGTTTTGCTCTAGGGAGAGGTTTAGTCAACGGATCTGCTACATTCAGGTCCGTATGTACTTTACAAATATCTATGTCTCCATCTTGAACATTTTCACGAATGGAGTTGAAGCGATGCTTGATGTGCCTGGTCTTCTTGTGAAACCTGGGCTCCTTGGCAAGTGCAATAGCTCCAGTGTTGTCACAGAAGAGTTTGATCGGCCCCGGCGCATTGGGTATGACTCCTAGGTTGGTGATGAACTCATTCACCCAAATTGCTTCATGCGCTGCCTCCGAGGCTGCCATGTACTCCGCTTCACATGTAGATCCCGCCACGACGCTCTGCTTGCAACTGCACCAGCTTACTGCCCCACCATTTAAAATATACACGTATCCGGTTTGTGACTTAGAGTCATCCAGATCTGTGTCGAAGCTAGCGTCGACGTAACCCTTTACGACGAGCTCTTCATCACCTCCATAAACGAGAAACATTTCCTTAGTCCTTTTCAGGTACTTCAGGATATTCTTGACCGCTGTCCAGTGTTCCTTGCCGGGATTACTTTGGTACCTACCTACCAAACTTACGGCAAGGTTTACATCAGGTCTGGTACATAGCATGGCATACATAATAGAACCTATGGCTGAGGCATAGGGGATGACACTCATCTCTTCTATATCTTCTGTCGTGGTCGGACATTGAGCTGAGCTCAATTTCACACCTTGCAACACAGGCAAGAACCCCTTCTTAGACTGATCCATATTGAACTTCTTCAATATCTTATCAAGGTATGTGCTTTGCGAAAGACCTATGAGGCGTCTTGATCTATCTCTATAGATCTTGATGCCTAATATATAAGCAGCTTCTCCAAGGTCCTTCATTGAAAAACTCTTATTCAAGTAGGCCTTAATGTTGTCCAAAAGCTCTATATCATTTCCCATCAAAAGTATGTCATCTACATATAATATGAGAAATGCTACAGAGCTCCCACTCACTTTCTTGTAAACGCAGGCTTCTCCATAAGTCCGCATAAACCCAAACGCTTTGATCATCTCATCAAAGTGAATGTTCCAACTCCGAGATGCTTGCACTAGCCCATAAATCGAGCGTTGGAGCTTGCACACCTTGTCAGCATTCTTAGGATCGACAAAACCTTCCGGCTGCATCATATACAATTCTTCCTTAAGGAAACCATTAAGGAATGCCGTTTTGACGTCCATTTGCCATATCTCATAATCATAGAATGCGGCAATTGCTAACATGATTCGGACGGACTTCAGCTTCGCTACTGGTGAGAAAGTCTCATCATAGTCAACCCCTTGAACTTGTCGATAACCCTTAGCGACAAGCCGAGCTTTATAGATGGTCACATTACCATCCGCGTCTGTCTTCTTCTTAAAGATCCATTTATTTTCTATGGCTCGCCGCTCTACGGGCAAGTTAGTCAAAGTCCATACTTCGTTTCCATACATGGATCCTATCTTGGATTTCATGGCTTCCAGCCATTTGTCGGAATCCGGGCCCGCCATCGCTTCTTCATAGTTCGAAGGTTCACCGTTGTCTAACAACATGATTTCCATGACAGGGTTGCCGTACCATTCTGGTGCGGAACGTATTCTTTTGGAACTTCGAATTTCAGTAGGAGCTTGATCAGAAGTATCTTGATCATCATCATTAACTTCCTATCTAATTGGTGCAGTCACCACAGGAACATTTTCCTGAGTTGCGCTACTTTCCGGTTCAAGAGGTAATACTTCATCAAGTTCTACTTTCCTCCCACTTACTTCTTTCGAGAGAAACTCCTTCTCTAGAAAGGATCCATCCTTGGCAACAAAGATCTGGCCTTCGGATCTGAGGTAGAAGGTATACCCAATAGTTTCTTTAGGGTATCCTATGAAGATGCATTTTCTGACTTGGGCTTGAGCTTTTCAGGTTGAAGTTTCTTGACATAAGCATCGCATCCCCAAACTTTTAGAAACGACAGCTTAGGTTTCTTCTCAAACCATAACTCATACGGTGTCGTCTCAACGGATTTTGACGGAGCCCTATTTAAAGTGAATGCGGCAGTCTCTAAAGCATAGCCCCAAAAAGATAGCGGTAAATCGGTAAGAGACATCATAGATCGCACCATATCTAATAGAGTGCGATTACGATGTTCGGACACACCATTACGCTGAGGTGTTCCAGGCGGCGTGAGTTGTGAAACTATTCCACATTTTCTTAAGTGTGTGCTAAATTCGTGACTCAAGTATTCTCCTCCACGATCTGATCGCAGGAACTTGATTTTCGTGTCACGTTGATTCTCAACCTCACTCTAAAATTCCTTGAACCTTTCAAAGGTCTCAGACTTGTGTTTCATTAAGTAGACATACCCATATCTACTCAAGTCATCAGTGAGAGTGAGAACATAACGATAACCACCGCGAGCCTCAACACTCATTGGACCGCACACATCAGTATGTATGATTTCCAATAAGTTGGTTGCTCGCTCCATTCTTGCTGAGAACGGAGTCTTAGTCATTTTACCCATGAGGCATGGTTCACATGTGTCAAATGATTCGTAATCAAGAGACTCTAAAAGTCCATCTGCATGGAGCTTCTTCATGCGTTTGACACCTATGTGACCAAGGCGGCAGTGCCACAAGTATGTGGGACTATCATTATCAACCTTACATCTTTTGGTACTCACACTATGAACATGTGTAGCATTACGCTCGAGATTCATTAAGAATAAACCATTCACCATCGGAGCATGACCATAAAACATATCTCTCATATAAATAGAACAACCATTATTCTCGGATTTAAATGAGTAGCCATCTTGAATTAAACGAGATCCTGATACAATGTTCATGCTCAAAGCTGGCACTAAATAACAATTATTGAGGTTTAAAACTAATCCCGTAGGTAAATGTAGAGGTAGCGTGCCGACGGCGATCACATCGACCTTGGAACCATTCCCGACGCGCATCGTCACCTCGTTCTTCGCCAGTCTCCACTTATTCCGCAGCTCCTGCTTTGAGTTACAAATGTGAGCAACTGCACCGGTATCAAATACCCAGGAGCTACTACGAGTACTGGTAAGGTACACATCAATTACATTTATATCGCATATACCTTTCGTTTTGCCGGCCTTCTTGTCTGCTAAGTATTTGGGGCAGTTTCGCTTCCAGTGACCACTTTCCTTGCAATAAAAGCACTCAGTCTCGGGCTTGGGTCCATTCTTTGGCTTCTTCCCGGCAGTTTGCTTGCCGGGCGCGGCAACTCCCTTGCCGTCCTTCTTGAAGGTTTTCTTACCCTTGCCTTTCTTGAACTTAGTGGTTTTATTCACCATCAATACTTGATGTTCCTTTTTGACTTCTACCTCTGCTGATTTCAGCATTGCAAATACTTCAGGAATGGTCTTTTCCATCCCCTGCATATTGAAGTTCATCACAAAGCTCTTGTAGCTCGGTGGAAGCGACTGAAGGATTCTGTCAATGACCGCGTCATCCGGGAGATTAACTCCCAGCTGAGTCAAGCGGTTATGTAACCCAGACATAGTGAGTATGTGCTCACTGACAGAACTATTTTCCTCCATCTTACAGCTGAAGAACTTGTCGGAGACTTCATATCTCTCGACCCGGGCATGAGCTTGAAAAACCATTTCAGCTCTTCGAACATCTCATATGCTCCGTGTCTCTCAGAATGCTTTTGGAGCCCCGGTTCTAAGCTGTAAAGCATGCTGCACTGAGCGAGGGAGTAATCATCGATACGTGTTTTCCAAGCGTTCATAACGTCTTGTTCTGCAGGGAGAATAGGTGCTTCACCTAGCGGTGCTTGTAGGACATAATCTTTCTTGGCAGCTATGAGGATGATCCTCAGGTTCCGGACCCAGTCCGTATAGTTGCTGCCATCATCTTTCAGCTTGGTTTTCTTTAGGAACGCGTTGAAGTTGAGGACAACGTTGGCCATTTGATCTACAATACATGTTGTAAAGATTTTAGACTAAGTTCATGAAAATTAAGTTCATCTAAATCAAATTATTCAATGAACTCCCAATTAGATAGACATCCCTCCAGTCATCTAAGTATAACATGATCCGAGTTAACTAGGCCGTGTCCGATCATCACGTGAGACGGACTAGCCAACATCGGTGAACATCTTCATGTTGATCGTATCTTCTATACGACTTATGCTCGACCTTTCGGTCTTCTGTGTTCCGAGGCCATGTCTGTACATGCTAGGCTCGTCAAGTCAACCTAAGTGTTTGCATGTGTAAATCTATCTTACACCTGTTGTATGTGAACGTTGGAATCTAACACACCCGATCATCACGTGGTATGTGAACGTTGGGATCTCCTAGGGGGGGGGGGCGGCGGCCAAGGGGTGGAGTGCCCCCCAAGCAAGGTGGGGCGCCCCCCACCCTAGGGTTCCTAACCCTAGGCGCATGGGGTCGGCCAAGGGGGGCGCACCAGCCCACTGTGGGCTGGTTCCCCTCCCCAATTTGGCCCATGGGGCCCTCCGGGATGGATGGCCCCACCCGGTGGACCCCCGGGACCCTTCTGGTGGTCCCGGTACAATACCGGTGACCCCGAAACTCTCCCGATGGCCGAAACTGCACTTCCTATATATAATTCTTCACCTCCAGACCATTCCGGAACTCCTCATGACGTCCGGGATCTCATCCGGGACTCCGAACAAGTTTCGGGTTACTGCATATTCATATCTCTACAACCCTAGCGTCACCGAACCTTAAGTGTGTAGACCCTACGGGTTCGGGAGACATGTAGACATGACCGAGATGGCTCTCCGGTCAATAACCAACAGCGGGATCTGGATACCCATGTTGGCTCACACATGCTCCTCGATGATCTCATCGGATGAACCACGATGTCGAGGATTCAAGCAACCCCGTATACAATTCCCTTTGTCAATCGGTATGTTACTTGCCCGAGATTCGATCGTCGGTATCCCAATACCTCATTCAATATCGTTACCGGCAAGTCACTTTACTCGTATCGTAATGCATGATCCCGTGACCAGACATTTGGTCACTTTGAGCTCATTATGATGATGCATTACCGAGTGGGCCCAGAGATACCTCTCCGTCATACGGAGTGACAAATCCCAGTCTTGATCCGTGTCAACCCAACAGACACTTTCGGAGATACCCGTAGTATACCTTTATAGTCACCCAGTTACGTTGTGACGTTTGGTACACCCAATGCACTCCTACGGTATCCGGGAGTTACACGATCTCATGGTCTAAGGAAAAGATACTTGACATTGGAAAAACTCTAGCAAACGAACTATACGATCTTGCGCTATGTTTAGGATTGGGTCTTGTCCATCACATCATTCTCCTAATGATGTGATCTCATTATCAATGACATTCAATGTCCATAGTCAGAAAACCATGACTATCTGTTGATCAACGAGCTAGTCAACTAGAGGCTTACTAGGGACATGTTGGTGTCTATGTATTCACACATGTATTATGATTTCCGGATAGCACAATTATACCATGAATAAAAGACAATTATCATGAACAAGGAAATACAATAATAATCCTTTTATTATTGCCTCTAGGGCATATTTCCAACAAAATCTCCAAGGGCGCGACCGCGCGAGCGACACGACGGTCGTGGTAGGCGCGACCATGATACGTGCTGCTGGCAGCGCTGGCATCTTAGATGAAACGGTCGCATGCTAAGTTGCTGAAAATTTGCAGAATAACCCTCCAGGATAGGATATTCACCCATAGGTCTAGAATCACGCCATGCAACCGTTCGATCTCAGATCCAAGGGCTCTCGGAAGCCCGTATCATGGGAGAATGGAAAGCCACTACCCTGCCATTCACACGCTGGCAGTTCGCTCCTACTCGTCCTCGCACGTCCTTCAATACTATGGCGGTTTGCTCCTAGTTGTCCCGTCCATTCACATTATGGCAGTTCCACTAATCTTAACCCTCCTCCTAAATCGATGGCGTCCGAAATCTCCAAGATCGGCGATGAGTACAAGGTTAGAACCATCACCGGCGATGAGTTCGACGTCATCTACACCCGTTCTTCCACGATGGTGAAAGGATGCCTTTCTCGCTTTAGACGCATGTTCAAAGACTCAGATGATGAGTGGGTCGCTGGGCTAGATGTTGAGTACACCACAGTCCTGGGATGAGAGAAGGATCTAAAGGACGAAGAGAGGAAGAAGCCCGTCGTGATCCAGGTTTGCGTGCATGGCTTATGCTTGGTCTACCACATATACCATGGCGATGTTGAGTGCCAGGATTTTAAGGACTTCCTCGAGAGCAACCTAGTCAAATTCGTTACTATAGACTTTGGTAACGACAAAGAAGTCCTGCATCGGATATGCCTTGTTGTAGGCAACACCTTCGACCTCCAAAAGAATCGGCTGGTGTCCTCTCGTCAGCCTTCAATGCTGACCCTGGCAGGAGCCATGGTTCATCCTTCATACGGTAAACTGGAGAAACCTCATTACACGTTTCATCGTCATGCATGGTAGCGGAATTTACTAGATATAGACCACATCCACTATGCTGCAATGGATGGCTACCTTTGCTTCAATATCTACAAGGGTTGGATGAAGAGCAATAGCCATGTGTGCGGTTCAAGCAAAGAAGTATCGGCCAAGAGGAACAGGGACAAGGAGGAAGTCGAGGACGTGGACGAGGACTCCGAGTAAGGTGGCAGTGTCGTTGCTCATGGTGGTTCTAATGCAGTGTCTACCAGAATAGTTGCAAAGTTTAATTTCAGGTGTGCTTAATTTAATTTGAGGGGTGTGTTGTGCTGAGCCCCCAGCAGAACTATGTTATGTTTCTTCTAGTTACTTTAACTCTTCAGTACGTACATACTAGTATTTCTTACATTTCATCTTTTAGTTGGTATAGTACTACCACTCGTTTCTTCACATTATATACGTACAATATATATGGCCAACATCATATAGCCAGTAGTTTAGTTGTCAAAGAATTTCAGGGTGCTTAGTTTTGTCAAAGAATTCCAGGATGCTTAGAGGGTGATTGGATCGAAGGGACTTATTTTAGTCTGACTAAAAATAGTCTCTTTAAGAGGCTAAAGTTCCAAGCACCCCCGACTAAAGAGGGGCTAAAACTAGTCTTGAGACTAAATTTTTTTAGTCAGGGGTACCCTACTAAAATATGGATTAGTCCTCTCTCTACTCATTTAACTCCTCTCCTTTAACACAGGCGAGTTTTGGATTGGAGGTTTTGGAGGATAATAAATGCTCATTAACTTGATTTTAGCCTTTTTAGTATTTGGATCCAAGCATGGGTGAGGCTACCATGTTTTAGTCCCACTACTTTTAGTCATGGGACTAAAACGTATCCAAGCACCCTCTTAGTTTTATTTGAGGGGTGGGTTGTGCTGGACACCATTATTGTGAATAGCCTTTTTAATAGTACTATATGCATAATTTGGCGACGAGCGCTCTCTATATGTACCACCTTTTTTTCATTTCAAGTTTTGCTCCATGGCGCAATCCATCGATACTACTGCTGTACAAAAGTATACATTTTTTAAAAGGCTAGAGGGCGGGGCAGTCTAGCTTGGTCGGTTTCACGAGAGGCGAGGGCCTTTGTGATTTGACGGCTCATTACTGCTGGAAGGCGGGCCTTGTGATTTGACTGCTCGTATAAATGCGCCGATGACCTGATCGAGGAGGAGCAAAGAAACGTGCGGTATACTCAAGTTTTCCACTAGAGTAGTACTGCGACGGAGGAGCACGAAACACGGCAGCCCAGTGCCATATGGCGATAAAAAATGATCTAATTTGCTAGTCATCTCATTGTTAGCATTGTTCTATTCATTCCCTCAAAAAAACATTGTTCTATTCATGCCTCGCAGAGAACGTGACACATGCGGCAAAACACCCGAAGCAAAAGATTAAACACATGAGCAAAAGAAGAAGGAAGATTATCACCCCAAATGATCTAATTCGTCGCGGAGTCGTAACTGCTTCTTCATCGCCTCCACGACCTCCATCTCCTTGCGCGTCTCCTCCGCCATCTTCATCATTGTGTCCATGACGCGGCATTTCTCGATGCGAGCCTTCATCATCTGTTCCACGGCCATATTATGTACCTTGACAGCAGGTGGGTGCTTGATGCGGAGCTGCGCCAACTCTTCCTTCTGTTCCATGGCGAGGGCCTGCAGCATCTTCACCGAGGAACTACTATTCTCATGCAGCTTCTTCCAGCTGACGTTCTTCTCCTTCAACAGGTCGATCTCATGGTAGAGCTTCGCATTGTCCTCCCGAAGTCGCAGGATTTCGCCGGTCGCCTTCTTCTCTGAGGCAATGCTCTTCTTCAGCAGCATCAGCAAGCCGGCGGTCAACTCCCCCTGCTGATTGAGCTCAGCGGGCATGTCATCGAGGCTCTCCTTCAGCAACTCCATCAAGCCTTGGATGAACTCCTTCTGCCTATTGAGCTGATCGGGCATGCCGTCGAGGGATAACAACTCCAGCTCCGCCGGCTCGGCATGTTCGCCTCCGCGGCTAGGGCACTCCTGGGAGCCATCGCCTGCCCGTGAGAGATCTTTCGAGGTCTCTGCGTGGCGGCGAGCCCTCTTTTTTTTTCCGCAGCCTTGGTTGCTGCTCTCTTCTTACGGGTAGTTCTCGACCTAGAGCTCTGCTCACCGGCCGTGGCAACGACGGACGAAGAAGAAGCACTTATGAGGAGGAAAGGTAGAGTGATTTTCAGTTAGGTAGTTCCCCTTTTTATAACCTAAGTACTAGCACTAGTACTAATACCTGCATAGTGGGAACACGTTCAGGTTTGGTACGTACTACTAGTAGGTGTGAGTAGGCTTTCGAATGTGATGGGAACAAGGTAAAGATTAATTGATGGTTTTGGTTTCGAGGCCCGAAACGGCTCCCGATGAGTTTAGCGGAACATAAATTTCAAGTACTACACTGCTCAAATGCGTAAATATTATGTTACTGTCAAAAATTGGCACAAATACGAAGGAGACCAATGGAAGTACTACTAGCAACCCACGATTTAACTACTCGCATGCGCGCAGTGGAGTAATAATGTCTTTCTTCCGCCCTCACATCCACTCAATTTGCATGCGCTGTATTAATTGACCATCAATGAAGTGAACGACTTTACACGTGTTAAATTATCACATGGGGTGGATCTTGGTACAAAATTGCGTCCGCCCGTGTACCCGCGTGTGCGTGCGAGGAATGAGTGCGTCCATGGCGTGCGTCCACATCTTCGCTTCATGCATGTACCGCCAGTATGGCTTAGGGAGGACGAGTACATTCTTCTGGAACCAGCAGCACATCACTGTGATCAATCCACGCAAGGAGGTCGCGACAACACCTACACATGTGTCACGTGGCTTCATGAACTTTAAGAGAGACAATGTGTAGCGTGCCATTGGTATTCTAATTTACGTGTTTTGCACATACTCGAAGTACTAGTAAGGTACACGTGCATTGCACGCATCAGATTTTGCAACCAAATTATGAATAAATACCACACTATAGCATGTAAGCTCTGAGTCATATATGCCTGATGTAGCCCTTCGTTTAATTCTTATAGTTTATCTCATTCAAAATCAATTAGTTTTTATAAAAAAGCTAAGAACACGGGAATAGAAAAACATGGGATTATAGTGGAATGTCGTCTTGAATCCTACAGGATTGTACAAGTGTTTGATTTTGCATAAAAAACACAGAATTCTTTCAAAGAGGTTTGAGTGGATGGGATGTTTCCTATGAAATCTAGTGCAAATGAATCATATGGAAAAATTCCTATGGTTTACAATCCTACAAATCAAACAACCAAGATAGGAAAAATTCCTAATGATTAGAATCCTTCAAAATTCCTTTGAGAATCCTTTGAATCAAAGAAGCCCTTAATCTATTTTATGATTCATGGAATTGTGCGTTGTAAAGCATAAAGTAAAAAACAAATAATGGCAATTCAACTAGAAAAAAGTTTGGGCAGTTATGATACGGAAGATTCTAGAACAAAAGAGAAACACTGTTGTTTTGAGGTTTGTGCATTATGCTTAAGTTCAACCATGTAGTCTGCTAGATTGTACATGTGGAAAAATCTGGTGGGGGGCTAGAAGATGGTGCGAGGGTCCGAGTGGAGGGAGACTATGAAGGAATGCACAAGTGCGAGATCGATATTTAGAGAGAGAGGGCGAACACGTGCGCTGATGCGCGCAGTTGCGGAGCCATGAAAAATAAATGAGCTAGGGGGCCAAGCATTGCTAATCCTTTACGAGGAGGGTCAATTCATGAACTTAAACCATTTTTAGCAGCAATTGTCTAATGATCACATTCATATTAGCCTTGATATATAGTGATGTTAGGGGGGGGGGAGGGGGCATGGCCCTTACTGCCCCTGTCTTCGCCATTGTGCACGCGTCCAAGAGATGAAGCGGAAGGCATGTATGATGAGAGGGGGACGTTGGATACATAATTAATGTGGGTGTATTAGCTATATATGTTAATCCTATATAGAGAGGTATAGATTGATCGATGTGGACGTGGGAAAGAGGGTGAGACCTCACTGGATATATCGATTGATCGGTTTGTGTGCAAAACTATGAAAGACCTAGCTATATACACACATACATAGATGAACATTGATCATTGCGCATGCACGCGTGAGAGATAAAGAATGCCCGATATGATGGAGAGGGGGATGTGTGTTAGTGTGTGCCTTCATGGTAGACCTACCTGAAGAAAAGATTGCATGCGTGTGATGGATAATGCCGACTGGTAGTGTGTGTGCATGCATGCACGAGAGAAGGTTAGTGGTACAATTATAAAGAGAAGACTACTGTGTGGGTGTAAAAGAATAGCGGAATAGGTGAGGTCACAATCAATGTAAAGCTGAATTCAAATATTTGAATAAGAGATCCTGATGTTTGAAACCCATGCATGCAAGAATATAATGGAGATCTGCGCGGTGTGGTTTGGAAACAAGCATGTTGTATATACACATTGAACAAGGTCAGACTGATTTGAATTTGAGATACCGATGACAGACATCATTTGTCCACGTCGCATCTGTGCATGGACACATTATTCTAATTGGAGATGATGGGCGGCTTTTGCATCACATATCTATATCTATACCCCGACATCATTTGGCCACGTCGCATCCGTGCATGGACACATTATTCTAATTGGAGATGATGGGCGGCTTTTGCATCACATATCTATATCTATACCCCTATATATATATACATCTGGGCTATTCTGTTACGCGTAACAGAATATTATTCTGTTACCCTTTTTGAACTGACGTGGTTCACAGTTTGGACTGACGTGTTTTTCAACAAGAACTGATCTTCCTGCGTGCACGATGGACGGAAACAGGGGATGCAACATGGAGCTTCCGGTCGTTCCCCGGCGTGATGCTGCGGGCCATTCGTTGCTAGAGGAGACATGTAAGGGGTTCTGCATGTCCGCGCGCTCAGCTAGATGAGTTTTGCCATCTGTAGTCACCGGAGGTGACGGCGTGGGCATTTTGGCGGTGGACGTGATTTTGGGCGTCAGTGTTTACTGTGGTGTTCGTGGGCCTCAATTTACGTCGTGTTTGTCTTTTTTGATGTGAGAATTATCGGTATGTTATAGTTTTTTGAGATTTTTTTCATCTGTAATTTATGATTACAAGTTTTTGTGTTCTTGGTCGTTTTCCACGGCCGCCATGGAAATCTGTTCTTCTTTTTCTGTTGTTTTACTTTCGAATTGGTGTTGCAGGGAGAGATATAAGGACTGTATGAAAAGATTTGTGTTGTCAATTTTGCTTTTTTGAGTTGTTTCTACCCCGGATTCCCATGTTGTTTTGTCACTGGCGGAGGTTGTGTATGGCGGCTAACTGTAAGCTGCGATTTTGGGTAATCTGGTCAAACTGGGTAATTAAGTTGCATGTTTTTCAGTGTTGTTTTGAATTGATGCCCGTATGTGTAGTTGGACTGCTGTCGTGTTAAAGTTTTGTCACTGTGTGTTGACATGGGAGCTGCACCGATGGCTCTACACTTTGATTATAAAGCCCGAGCCCTCTGTCAGATTCATTCTACGAGCTGCAACCAAAGAAAAGGGAGATGGATCCTGAGCTGGGAGAGGTTACAGAGGAGGAGGGGGATGCCATAGATGTTAGGGCTGCAGTAGCAGAGCAAAGGAGGAGGAGGCGCAGGCGTGGGCAGATGGCGCGACGTGCTGCCGAGGAGGAACTGGAGGTAGAGTTCAATAGACGACTTGCGCGTGAGGTGATGGATACTTGCAACTCCAGTGAATTGGAGCTTCTTTTCCCAGAGGGCAGGGGAAGGAACCATATTCAGATCATTAGTTGGGCTAGGGCGAGAGCAGCCACGGCTCCACATCCATCCATCAGGGAAAAATGGCGTCGTTTCTTTGATCGTTATGACTGAAGTAGTGAATATTATGTTTTTAAGATTTTTGTTGTGAGGGAGCAGATGTTCGAATGACTAAATGAATTCAACTTTGTTTTTGTCTCTCAATGTGTTGTTTTGTCTGCATATGTTCGACATGTGCACCTTTGAACTGCTTGGTTCTCTGAAGTTGAACTGGTTTGCGGTCAAATGTTGGATGGCTTGTGTAGTAACTATTTCCTACCAGCTGGCTGCCCATCTGCCTATTTATTATTTTTATAATCTGCGAGTGTCCCTGACTATAAACGTTATCCATCTATGTGTGGTGTGTGGCCAAGTCTTCCCCCTCCCTTTTATTCATTCTTCCAGAATCAGATCTAGGTTCCTCTCTCTTCTCTTCGTTGCCTTTTTCTCTATTCCTGTGTGTTCGATGGAGGATTGTTCATGCGGATGCCTGGTAAAGATGGCGCGCATAGCTGATGGCTGTGTGTACGAGTCTGGTTTGGAGCTCACTCAGACTCAACGGCGTGGGCAACTTTCTTGTTTGCTGTACGGCTACCATGGGTTTCGTACACCCTATGTTTATCGCCTAACGGATGGTGACTTGAAGGAATCATGGGTATGTGTTTCTATTCGTTTTGTTTTCTACTTTCTTGTTGGTTTCTGTTCGAAACCCATGGACTGGATCTGCAGTTTTGTCTTATGAATAGCTTGTCTATATTTTTTTAATTTGGTTTTGTTGGATTTTAACAGCAGGGATTTCTGTGTGTATTTGTTCATTACTTAACAGTATTGAAACCATTTTTTGTGTAATCCCTGATCTGTTTATGAATAGATGTTTTTACTGTAGGTGTATTGATATGTATATTTTTCAGTTTAGTCAGTTCACATGTCTAGTTAGTTTTGTGTTATTGTTTTGGTTCAGATTTTTTTCCATTTTAGTTTGTTATGCAAATCGTTCCTATATCTGTGTAAAAATTCAGTTATGTCAGGTGTTCATTTTGTTTTGTACTCCCATGTCCATTTGCAGAAAATGTCACCCAGGATCAGGATTGTTGCTCCTAGTTCCGGTGTTCTGAAGATGGAGACTTCAGACAAGAATGGGTATCAGTTGATGGATGTTGCCTACCACATCGACCTTGATGGTTGCATCAACCTAAGTACTGGGTGGAAGGAGTTTGCGGCTGAGTCTGGATTTGAGGATGGTGATGTGGTTATGGTTATGTTCTTGAGAGAAGACGACTCTCTGACGTTCAGAATTTATGTGTTGTAGGTTTAAATGTGGCAAATGACGTCGGCTTTGAGATTTGTGTATGGTTGATTATGTTGCAGTATTTTTTCTTTTAAAACATTTGCATGTGAGATGGTTGAATTGTATGGTTTTATCAGAATGGTATGGAACTAGTTATGTAATGTTTTTCCTATTGTTCTGCTCAATTATAAGTGTTTTATTTATACATTCTTTTATATTAGTACTGGAACATTTTCTATAGTTGAACTGATAGGCATCCTTTGTTTTGGCTGGTATATTTTTCATGTTCATAACTCGGAGATGGTGCTATACGCTGATGATTTTTTTAGTACCCTTTTTTGTTATTGAGTTTGCTGAACTTACATTCTGTTAATGATAGTACTGCTCTATTTTAGGGTGTCAATTACCAATCAAATTTGTTTGTTGTATAATATTTTTTTCTTAATTTTTTACATGAATTTTGGAGCATGTTTTTTTCTTTTTTATAGATGAATAATGATAGTTTTGGTATTTTATAAAATAAAAAATTTAATCTTCGCTGCACAGTACTTTCTTTTTATTTTTCTACTTGAACCTTATGAATTGTAGTAGTTGAACTTTTTTGTAAATTCGTTTCTAAAATTTTTATTTACAGTCTTATATATATATATATATATATATATATATATATATATATATATATATATATATATACTTCTTACCATTAAGATGTGTTTGAACTTTTTCACAATATTTTTGTTTATTAACTGATTTTTCTTGTGAGTTTTTTTAAATTATTTTCATTTTTTATTTTTTGTCGTGCGTGATCTACTGGATTTTTGTAATGGGGCGAAGTACTTTGTTGGGCCATCGGCCTGGGTCGTTGTATTCGGCCCGGATAGCTTCTCTCACGCGGCTGTGCAGCACGGCGTGCGCCTGAGCTATGTGTTTAGTCCCACCTCGCTAGTCGAGGGGGCTCTAGACTTGTTTATAAGCGCAGCCGACGCTCACCAGTCGAACTCCTCTGAACACTTACCTGAGCGCTTATACACGGCGCTCGCTCTCTCTCTCTCTTGACCTATGGGCCCTGGACGGCAGGCCCTGCGGGTATGCAGATTACTAGGGATTCACCCACGGGCTCGAGTTCAAGTATCTAGCATTGTCAAGGCCTGCGCCTATCCTTGGGCGGTCAATTTATTTTTGTTTTTTTGGATCTAGTACTTCACTACACCAGTAACTTGGACTGGTACTATTTTGTCCTTGTGCTATCAATTTTTCTTTTTCTTTTTTTGTTTGTTTGAATATAGTACTGTGGCATGACTTGCCCCCACACCGAACCGTACCGAGGGGCATAGTTGTACTGACACATCTTCCTTGTATGGACTTTGCCCCATTATCTATCTTAGGGGTGTGGGTGCGTGGGGTGGGGGAAACCGAATAACCGCACTGCGCCTGTCAAACGAGCGCACTGCCGCGTTAGAGCGAGGTCGAGCCGGGAGGAAGGGGGGAGGGACCCCCCCCTCCCCCATCCCGGCGAGGCCGAGCCAGGAACGAGCCGTAGCAGGCGACGACGCGGCGTGCCGCGGTGTCGCATGCGGAGGCGAGTCCGTAACATGACTTGCCCCATTATCTTATCTTAGGGGTGTGGGTGCGTGGGGATACAGAATAACCACGTTTTCTATCTTTAGGGGTGTGGGTGCATGGGGGAAACATGACTTGCCCCCGCACCGAACCGTACCGAGGGGCATAGTTGTACTAACACATCTTCCTTGTATGGACTTTGCCCCATTATATATCTTAGGGGTGTGGGTGCGTGGGGTGGGGTGGGGGAAACAGAATAACCGCACTGCGCCTGTCAAACAAGCGCACTGCCACGTTAGCGCGAGGCCGAGATGGGGGGAGGGGGGGAGGGACCCCCCCTCCCCCATCCCGGCGAGGCCGAGCCAGGAACGAGCCGTAGCAGGCGACGACGTGGCGTGCCGCGGCGTCGCATGCGGAGGCGAGTCCGTAACATGACTTGCCCCATTATCTTATCTTTATTTTTTAGGGGAAAAACATCACCGTTATGAATTGTTTTTTCATTTGTACTTTTTTGATAATTTTTTTTGTACTGTTGTGAGTTATTATTTGTACTTTAGCCGTTTGTTTTCACCATCTATATTAATTTTTTTATTTGTATTTGATTTTTGGTATTATCTTTTGTAACTGGCTAGAGATAGTGGGCTTCGCCATGGTTGTGGGCTTTAGGCGTCCGTTTTCTCCCAGTTATCTTTTAACCCTCCCACTCACCTTTTAACCTCCTATCTTCTCCGTTCCGCTCCTCTCCCGTCCCCAAATCGATTCCGTCTTCGTTCCCCTCTTCTTATCTTCTCGGAGCGGGAGTTGTTACTCCTGTTTCGCCGCGGGAGCATCGGCCGGAGGGCTCAACCCCAGGGGTGGAGGTCCGGGTGCTCTTTTTTGTTCTTTTTGCTCTGCCATTGACTTTGCTTGCATCCTCTTATGTTCAGATTTTCTCTCTATTTGTAATCTCTTGCTCTCTTTGCTGTCCCAGGCTGCACTCGCTAGGGTTCCTTTGCTGTTGAACGAGCGTTTGGCGGCAGTTATACTGGATTGCGTGGCGGATTTTGTGTTTGCTGGTAAGAGTTTTGCTTTTGTATGGCGTGCTTCGTTTCTGAAATAGTTCAAATCCCTAATTTTTGTTCATGTGTCTTGCAGATCTGGTTCGGCCGATTTTAGGACTGTAGATCTCAATGGGTACATCATCCAGTCCGGACAAATTGAGTGGAGGTGATTTTCCCTGTATTTTGGATGATGTTTTAATAGATCTGGTTTTTATGTTGTACAGTTGTTGTCTTATCGACTTTATAAGTTGTATGTATTTTGATATGTGTTAATTTTGTCCTGGATTGTATGGCGTGTATGGTTTTGGTAGTTGATGCAACGTGCAGACAGGATGTAGTACTTATCACCATGTGTATTTTGAACTGCTGTCCTTGCATTTGAATAGGTTGTAGTAGTCAATGAAGAACTAGTATAGTGTTGAAAGAATTGTGTTTTCTGAAGTTTTTTCTGCAAGTGGTGGGTTCATATTTGTTTTATTCGGTGAACTTGTAGTGTTCACATAGTTCAACTGATTGATTGTTCTTCTACTTTTTTTTGCTAATTATGATGTTGTTGCAGATGTTGGAGTGCCGGTGCCTCCTGATTCTGACAAATCAGAACACTTTCAAGATCTTGTGAATGTTATTTTTGAGACACCAAATCCTCTAGAAGAACTTGCGAATGTTGCTGGTGTTTCCCTTATATTTGCTCTATTTTTATCAGCCTTTAATACATATATATGCTTAGTTACATCAGTTGTTCCGTTTTGTTTTGTGTCTGATGCAATGCGCTTTATTTATCTTTTGTGTCTGCAATGTTAATTGTGTTTTAATTTTTATGTGCGTGGTTATGTTATTGGTTTATGCAGTTAATGACAGCCATGGTGTTCCAGAGGACAAAACAAAAATATTAGATGGGGTGGTCACAGCACCATGGTATGGACTGTGCTTGTATTTTTTTCTATATGGATACTTACATGTGTATAGCTCTGCGCTACCTCTAGTGTTTGTTGTTCTCCCTGGTTTATGGGCGCCGGTGGTGTCACCCTTGGCACATGCAGTAATGCATCTCTTGGAGGGAGCAACGATGACGAAGATTTCCGTCTCTCATTGTACGGACGTCTCTCCTCAGATTCATTGTGATGTTGCTCCTGTCTATATGGCTCATATCTTGTACTTTTGAACCTGCTAGAGTGGCCAAAATTTCTGTCTTTTTGCCGTGGTCTTCCCGTCGCAACTGCTTTTGCAGCACGGATGATTGATGTTGACGGAGCGACTGGTGGAAGCCTTCTTGTCCTTGGCTTTTTGCATGCGCTGGGGAAGGAAAACATTGTTGTTGGTGATATTGTTGGCCTAGTTGCAACCCAGCAGCGGCAAAGCATGCATTCCCAGACATTGTTGTTTGCTGTATAGAAGGACCTGTCCATGCTTCTGATGATTGTGGTGTATCTTCAAATCTGCATGTACTGTTGAAATATCCAGGCGGTATTTCTGGTGTTACCCAACCAGGTGGTGCCCCATATCTGTTTTGCTCATGAAATGCTTGCTGCGTGCGCCGCCTTGCATGCTTCTGCAAACAACATTTAAAAGTTTTTGGGATTAATCTGGTTTCGTTTTCAGTCGAACTGATGAACGTTCATGTTCAAACACGGATGTACTGATGTAATGTTTTTTTAGCACTGTTTTGTAAACTGGACATTGAACTCATGCATGACTTCTCCTTTGTTCTTCTGTAACTTATGCAACTACACTAGAAGTACTCCTAGTTTATGTATCATTGAACTTACTGTGTAACTGTGGCACTCTCTCGTCACTATCTACCTGGACTGACACATATGTGCTATTTTTTAACTTGAACTGAAGATAATATATTAGATGCACTGACAGTAACTTCGACATCCTAATCGTGCATCAATGCATATACATTACAAGTACTGCTAGCTTATGTATCACTGAACTTATTGTGTAGCAATTTTATATTTTTTTGGTAACAGTTTTGTTACTCGTTCGAACTGACGCAATTACATGACTTGTACTCTTAGGAATAACAACATACAACTCTCAGTGGTAGCTGAACCTTGTCACTATACCAGGACTGACGCATATGTGTTATTTTTTTTAACTTGAACTGAAGATAGCATATTAGATGCACCGATAGTAACCTCAACATGCTAATCGTGCATCAAGTGGCAGGGGTGTCAATGAACTGATGCTAGCATTTGCAATGTACCATCGGGTTCTTCTTCATAGCAGGACTGACGAACTGATGGAGCGACACAAACGTGGGGAGCAGACATTACCTCCAGTGTACTTTCTTCTTCTTCTACCTCTCATGGGCGTCTTACTGGCATGTTCTTGCGAGGCGGCATGTGACGCCGCAAGACCGGAGTTTCAGATGCTTTCCATGTTTCCGGGTTTTCATCGTGTGATTTGTTTTGGTCCATTGCTTTTCGTCTTTGCATCATGTGCATTGCATCATGTCATCATGCAACCCGTTTTAAAACTCACTAAATAAATTGTGTGGATCTTCGATCCATTTAAATCGAGGGAAGAGTGACTTCTCTTTATAACATATCCTCCCAATATTAGGGAGCTATATTAAATATCGCATTAACTTGGAATCACCCATCACACAATTGCATTACTCTTCAACTCTTCTTCTATCCGACTTAACTTCATATATTTTTCCTTGTCATCTCTCTCTCAAGCCATACCCATGCATCATCCCTCCCACTTCCTTCGTTTTTCATGTCTTTGCAAGCGACCTTATTCCTCCTCCATTAATGTTCATCTTTTCCCTATAAATCTTGCCTTTTTCCTACACCCTCTCTGTCAGATTTCATCCCATTCGAAGTTGTTTTGGTCAGGTTCAAAAATGATTGAAGTTTGAAAATAATTCAAACTCTAATTATTTTTCTACCTTCTAAAAATGCTGGAGCAATTTATTCAAACCCTACATAAATCCAGGGTTCCAGATATATTTTTATATATCTCATATTCCTAACCAAAAACCCCTGAATTTTCCCCTTTATTGATTGTTATTTATATAAACAATAATTTAAGAAAGGGAGGATTTTGGAAAGGAGAGGGAGCTCAGCCCAGCCGCGCAGCCCAGCTGCAGCCTCAGGCCGGCCGGCCCAATGCCTACCGCGCCAGCCCACTTGCAGCTAACCCTAGCCTACCACTCGATCCCATCTCTCCCTCTCGTCCTCATCCACCGCCGCCTCTCCCTTCGTCCCTTTCCCCCGATCCACTCCCTCTCCCTCTCGTCCTCCCCCCGCCGCCACACACACATCTCACAGGAGAGGAGCGCCCGAGCCCGAGACCTTCTGCGCCCGATCCCCTCGGCATCCACCTCGCCATCCCGTCGCCGCGTCAGGTCGCCGCCGGTGACCACAACCCGCGCCGCACCCTCGTCCCGTTCCCCTCTGCCTCCTCCTGAGCGCCCCTCTTTCCATGCAAGCGCGCCCGCCGGTGTCGACCACCACCACCAGGAGCTCAGCCGCCCCTCTGCTCCTGTTTCCTCTCCTGCGCCTCCGCCGGCGTGGAGCCGCGCCAAGACGCTGCCGCTGCTCTGCTTCCTGACGAGCAGAGGACGAGGCGCCCACTCGCCCGCGTCTCGCGTTGACCGCAGCCGTCGCCCCGCATCGCCAGCACCAAGCCGCCGCCGTTGCCTCTGTTTTGAGCCCTTGTGCTCCTGCTGTCGCGCCCTGCTTCGTCTGAAGCTCCAGCGCCAAGTCCCTCGCCAAGTCGCCGCCGTTTGCCCTGCCGCCGGCCTGCCTCCTTGTTCGGATCCGGCCGAGCTCTCCCCGTCGCCGGTTGCCTCGCCGACCCGCCGCTTCTCGCCGCCTGCCATCCCGTTCCTTGCCTTGCTGCTGCAGCCGCCTCCTTGCCATGGCCATCGCCGAGTTCCCCCAGGACCCGTGGAGCATGTGCGGGAGAACCATGTCCGAAGACTACCGTGGTTGCGATCTTGCCCAGTAACACTATGGTTCGTCAAGACCGTCTCGGATTTTCGCCAAGTTCCACAACCGTCGCCCCTCAAAACGCAAAGTACCCCCAACGGACTCGACAAGACCCACATGCACGATTACGCCCGGCGATGCGACAAGTACATCTATCGGCGACCCCGAACATCTACGAAACCGTGTACCACTACCGTCGACCCTCGAAGGCCTCGTGGACGTCAAGTTCCTCGCCGTGACCCCGAACATCTACGAAACATGAACCACTACTTCCACTACCATCGCCGTGGATGACTACTTCCTCTACGAACCCGAACCGCTCCGAGAATGCACCTGGAAGGTATAACCGCCGAGAAGATGACCCATGGACGAAAGCATGTGTTGTATGAGATGCTCACGTTCGAACCGTGTCCGAGTTGTCATTGCACGTTCCTCCTCGGTTGCCATGCCGTCGACCCATGGGAAACCCGGTTACCGGGATCACCCCACCATCTTGCACGACACGCTCCCGCACACTTCCCCTTTGCATCAGTATCTCAATCGAGTTACCAGAAACCAAAATGTTGGCGTGTCATCACTTTCGGATTCGTTGTCGTGGCACCCCTTTCGTTTCCGTCACGATGACAAATGCCTCATATCTTATCATGTCAACATTTTCATAAATATTGCATGAACTTAAACATGTCATCCGCATCATGTTAACAACTTTAAGATGTTTAAAATTGTTGTTGCATTAAATTGTTGATGCATATGGGGATTTACCGGAATTGTTGTTCGTTGCTTCCGGCCTCATTTAAAATTGACTAGATAGGTAGTTTTACTTTGCTTCACCCTCTTGCCATGTTAACAACATTTAATCTTGTTGGTTACCTAAACGAGAGAGAACTAAATAAGTCATGTGGTGTTTTCTTCAATATGCAACTCCGTTGCATATTGTGCTCCACTTAATTTGTAGGATTGTTTGTGAACTTTGTCATGCCATGCTTCTTTAAACCGGTCATGCATCATACTTGGTTGTGCATCATGCCATGATTTTGTGGTGGTTGTTTACTATGTTGTGTGCTTCTTTCCGGTGTTGCTTCTTCGGGTTGGTTCCGGTAACGTCGCATTTGTGAGGACCCGTTCGTCTACATCCGTTTGTCTTCTTCATGGACTCGTTCTTCTTCCTTGCGGGATTTTAGGCAAGATGACCATACCCTCGAAATCACTTCTATATTTGCTTGCTTAGTTGCTTGCTCTTTTGCTATGCCTATGCTGTGATACCTACCACTTGCTTATCATGCCTCCCATATTGTTGAACAAAGCCTCTAACCCACCATGTCCTAGCAAACCGTTGATTGGCTATGTTACCGCTTTGGTCAGCCCCTCTTATAGCGTTGTTAGTTGCAGGTGAAGATTGAAGTTTTGTTCCTTGTTGGAACATGGAGATGTTGTTCCTGGTTGGAACATGTTTACTTGTTGGGATATCACTATATATCTTATTTAATTAATGCATCTATATACTTGGTAAAGGGTGGAAGGCTCGGCCTTATGCCTGGTGTTTTGTTCCACTCTTGCCGCCCTAGTTTCCATCATATCGGTGTTATGTTCCCGGATTTTGCGTTCCTTACGTGGTTGGGCTATAATGGGAACCCCTTGACAGTTCGCCTTAAGTAAAGCTCTTCCAGCAATGCCCAACATTGGTTTTACCATTCGCCACCTAGCCTCTTTTTCCCTTGGGTTTCGCAGACTCAAGGGTCATCATTATTTTACCCCCCCCCCGGGCCAGTGCTCCTCTGAGTGTTGGTCCAACCTGTCAGCTGCCGGTGACCACCAGGGGCAACTCTGGGCTGGCCTACCCGTACCTAATACAATCTGAGTGTGCCCTGAGAAAGAGATATGTGCAGCTCCTATTGGGATTTGTCGGCACATTCGGGCGGTGTTGCTGGTTTAGTTTTACCCTGTCAAAATGTCTTGTTGTACCGGGATACCGAGTCTGATCGGAACATCTCGGGAGGAGGTCTATTCCTTCGTTGACCGTGAGAGCTTGTCATGGGCTAAGTTGGGACACCCCTGCAGGGATTTGAACTTTCGAAAGTCGTGCCCGCAGTTATGCGCAGATGGGAATTTGTTAATGTCTGGTTGTAGATAACTTGAACCTTAACTTAATGAAAATGAATCAACTGCGTGTGTAACCGTGATGGTCTCTTTCCGGCGGAGTCCGGGAAGTGAACACGGTGTTGGAGTTATGTTTGACGTAGGTTGTTTAGGATCACTTCTTGATCATAGTTTCATCGACCGTGCTTTGCCTTCTCTTCTCGCTCTCATTTGCGTATGTTAGCCACCATATATGCTAGTCGCTTGCTGCAGCTCCACCTCATACTTTTACCTTACCCATAAGCTTAAATAGTCTTGATCGCGAGGGTGCGAGATTGCTGAGTCCCTATGGCTCACAGATACTTCCAAAACCAGTTTGCAGGTGCCGATGCGTCCTTGCAGATGACGCAACCAAGCTCAGGAGGAGCTCGATGAAGATCTTGTCCTTTGTGTGGTTTCGTTCTAGATGATCAGTAGTGGAGCCCAGTTGGGGTCGATCGGGGACCTTTGTCGCATTTGGGGTTCTTCTTTTATTTTGGTTCCATAGTCGGACCTTGATTGTATCTGGATGATGTAATGTTTTATTCATGTAATTGTGTGAAGTGGCGATTGTAAGCCAACTATGTATCTCTTTCCCTTATTATATTACTTGGGTTGTGTGAAGATTACCTCACTTGCGACATTTCTTTCAATGCGGTTATGCCTCTAAGTCATGCTTCGACACGTGGGAGATATAGCCGCATCGAGGGCGTTACACGGCACCATTGACGCAGCACCTGCTTGTGGTGGACGTCTGGCGAAGAGGTTCGTAGAGGAAGCATCTTGCAGGGATAACTGCCCCGGAGAAGGAGACCCGGTGACGGAGGGAGGCAGGTGGCGGGGATGACGGCTCCGACGATGGATCCGGCGACGGAGGGAGGCAGGAGGCGGGGATCACGGCCCTGTCGATGGATCCGGCGACAGAAGGAACGAGGAGACGACGGCGGATCCGTCACCGGCCAATCACGGCGCCGCGGGCTCCCTCGCTCCGGCTGTGCTGTCGCTCGCTCGCTCGCGATGGCTGCCTCCGGCGGTAGGAAGCGAGTTGGATTGGGGCTGGGTCGGTCGTGGACGCGTCGCGCCTTATAGGGGGCGAGGGTAACAGAATAATATTCTGTTACCGGTAACAGAATAGTCCAGCCCTATATATATATATATAGGACTCCTCTTCTGTACTCCTGGAGTATGTACTCTCATTCTCAATATACCTCATATATGCATTAATTATACCTCTTTATTATTCTCAATATACTTCATTAAATATTGTAAGATACCCCAATACGAGTTTTGTTGAAAAAATATCATCTGCGATGTACTTTTTGTAATATACCTTTTTCACGTACAAACACATCAGTATATACGTAAACATTTAAAAATATGTAGACTCACATGAATTTTTTCATGGAACTCATTTTGGGGTATCTAATAATTACTAATGAAGTATATTAAAAATAATAAAGTGGTATAAAAGATTCATCTATGTGGTATATGAGAAGCGGGAGTACGTATTCCCAGGAGTACACAACCATTTTCCTATATATATATATATATATATATATATATATATATATATTATATTGTGTGCGGGTAACTTTGACTTTGAAATATGGTCGTTGGATGAGGCGAATCCGACGGTCCAAAGATGGCAAATTTTAGCACTACTGGCCGTTGGATATCATCTAGATTCCACCAGATTTCGCCACATGTATAATCTAGAAGACTCCATGGTTGAACTTAAGCATAATGCACAAACATCAAAACACAAGCACTTCTTATTTATTCTAGAATCTTCCGTATTAGAATTGCCCAAATGTTTTTCTATATGATTTGTCATTATTTGTTTTTACTTTATGTCTTACGGCGCACAATTCCATGAATCTTAAATTAGGTTAGATTTCTTATAAAAACTAGATGATTTTGAATGAAATGAAATATAAGAATTAAACGAACATCTACATCATGCATATATGACTCAAATCTTGCTTGCTATAATGTGGTATTTATTCATAATTTGGTTGCCAAATCTCATGCGTGCAATGCACATGTACCTTACTCTAGTCTAAATGGTGTTTGTGTGTGTGTTGTGCGTGTTGAGGTGCAAATTGTATTTTTTTGAGGGTACACGTTAATCTTGTTCTTCCGAAATTTCAAGCCGCGCCTTGTTATGCTGAAAATTCAAGCTAGCGTCTCTGTCAATCGTGCTGCGAAACTCCCGCCTCTTCAACCCACGCCTTGTTATGCTGAAAATTCAAGCTAGCGTCTCTGTCAATCGTGCTGCGAAACTCCCGCCTCTTCAATCCGCGCCTTGTTAGCCCAAAATATTTAAGATATATCTTTGTCTTGTTATGCTCCGACAACTCCCTCCATCTCAACCCACGCCTTGCTATTCCAAAATTACAACGCGCGCGAAAACTCCCACCTCCTGTGAAATCCCGACACGCGAAATGCCCATGGTACCCCTAAACCGAAAGAACCGCCTCAAATTGGTGGGGGTACTTTCGTCACTTACCGCACATTTTGGAAAAGCGCGTCTCTAAGCCATGGTTCCCCACCGCCATCCCATCCGCCCACCCATTCGTACACCGAGGCCGCGAAAACCCGCGAGGAAACCCCACACCCTGCTCCGTCCGCCACCCACCCGGAGCCTCTTCCCCGACGATGTCGTCCACAGCAACACCTCGACGTCCCTCATCCACCGTACCGGATGAGGATCCGTCGTCGATCTCATCGTCCTGCCGGTTCAGCCACACCGTCCTCCACCTCCAAGGAGCTGCCCCGACGTTCCCCTCGTCTTTTGCGGCACCTCCACTCCCACATCGCCGTCTTCACCTGCACCACCGGAAGAGCATCAGCATCACCGTTTCCTCGGATGAAGCCGCGGCCGGTGCCACCAAAGGGGTTGTACACTAAACGCCGCATTTTCTTCTTGATTCGATCTCACAGTGCTGCCGGCGCTCGGTCCGGAGCCGACACGGCGCGGCTCCATCCACGGCGGAGTCACCGGCCACTTCCTCCAGAGCGTCGCTCCCTCGGCGGCGACGTCCACATCAGTAGGACCTGCTGCTGCTTTAGCTCTCGCTCGCGCTGCTGCTCTGCTCGTGCTCTCGGTCCCCTGCCTGGTCTGCTCTTGCTATTGCTCTTGCTCGCGTTGATGCTCTCGCTCTTGCTCTTGCTTGCGATGCTGCTCCGATTTAGCTACACTTCACTCCGATGCCGCCGGGGTGAAGGAAGAACCAGCCGCAGCGGGGAGGGGGGCTCGCCGGAGAGGTACCCCACTATCTATCTTAGGGTTCAGGATGGGGGCGATGGTCGCCGGTGGTGGTGGGGTGTTGGCGGGGCGGTGGCGTGGGGATTGCCGGAGAAAAAGCTCGGCACGGGGGAGGGAGGGCTAGAGGGATGGTCGGGGAGGCGGCAGACCGGCAGTGGGGAGTGTTTTTGGGGCGGGCGGGGCGGCGCACCGCCGGCCGTGGGCGGCGGGCGGGGGGGGGGGGCTGCTGTTTGGCCAGCTCAGGGGGGTGGAGGTTGAAGATGAACCGCACACCGTTGATTTCATATCCAACGGCTGCAAAATCGACTGACCAGAGATGAAAAAGTCAGTCGACCGACATGTAGCCTCACCTTGCTAGTGCGTTCAGTTTTGACAGCAAAATTCAGTTTCGACAACAAAATTCAATTTCGATAGTTAAGTTCAGTTTCGACAGTTAAGTTCAGTTTTGGAAGTTAAATTCAGTTTCGACAGTTAAGTTCAGAGATGAGCGGCTGATGTATTTTACATCTAGCACTTTGTGTTTATGTATTTTACGTCATGTATTGGAAATGCTATTAGAATTCCACTCAGGTTAACGTTGTTCGTTGTCTCTCTTGTCCTGCTTCAGCCTCGGCGTCGTATAACTCACCGGAGCTGCTCCAATGACGAAACCCTCCATCACAGCGGAGCAGTACCTCGGGCTCCATCTCCAGACGCCTAAGATCTTTTTCCCCTCCTCCGACAGCCAAGTCAGCCGGAGCATCCTCACCGGCCAACCCAATCACGCTGAGATCAACATGGCTTCGCCAAAGAGGTTGTACACTTGTTGCATCTCTTTTTTACTCTACATGTTATATATATTGTCCACCGAGCACTCGTAGTAACGGGAAATACGATATTTTATCCTACTATATGACAAGCAGTGAGGTACCAAGCAACTTAGCTATCCGTGATGGACTCTCTTGAACGCCATCATTATTTATCTCTACGCGTTTGTGCTGTGCATTTGTTGATGGGCCTGGGAGTTGAGCTAGTATGGCAGTGGCCTAGGTCCAAAGTAATAGAAGTAGCACAAAAACATTTTTTAGTGTAGGATTTTCCTTGCTCAAGCCTGCCTACTAGAATTGCCAGTGCTTGAAAGGAAAAGTGAATGAAAAACATCGGAATTGGAAAGTTTCCTATGGTACTACTTTTCATGAATTTGGTGCAAAGGAATGGAGCAAAGGAAAACTGTAGGATTTGTTCCTTTAGTGTCTCCTTGAAAGAACAACCATAGGAATTCGATTTCCACTTCTCCTCCTTTTCATATTCATATTCATCAAGCACAAGACTAAGAGATAGTAGCATAATAGCATTATAATCGTACATTTTCTTTTGGTTTGACTTAATCTCACCTTGGTTTTTTGCATCCTGTGATCTTCAAATTGTTGTGAATCAAACACCCAGATTGGCAGAAATCCTGTGTTTTTAAATTCTCTGTTTTGCATGTGCATTCCGATCCTATTCCTGTCTATTTCCTATCCCTGCATTGTTAGAATCCTCAAATTCAAACAAGCCCTTACTCAATTACTTCTGTTACAAATATGTGTCAAAGAAAACCTTGTGTGGTTTGTCCTGCTCATGCGGCGCTGTGTTCCACCCCAGCTCAGCTGCTCCAACGACGGAAGGGTTCACCACAGCAGGGATCCGCTCTCCAAACTATCTTTCGCCGCCTCAGATCTTCTTACCCACCGTCGGCAGCCACGGCAACTGCATTACCATCATCAACTGAGCAGATGACCTTGAGGACTACACGGGTCCGCAAGAGAGGTCGCACTCTTCCGTGCCTGCTTACGTTATGTGTCGCTTAATATGATGACATGCTACATTATCGTCGTGTTCACCTATTAGACTCTGAGTCAGGTCCAAACTAATGCTGAAACTTGAGTTTTTAAATGCTTGTGGGGTACATACTGGGGCAGCAATCAGTACTATCTGTCTACTATCTGGTTAATCTCCGGTGTCTACTATGAGTTTCATGTTGGGTGCAAACAAACATTAAAGGAGCCATTATCTGTATTTTTTAACTAAAGTTATTATCTTCCTGCTACCATTGGTTTTGGGTCTATCCACAGTTTGCTACCATCACTCTGGATTTGTGCAAGCACTCCTTACATAATCTCAATATGTTTTATTCCTATGCATGCCAGTTATTGTACACAATGGAACTGATCATGTAGAGCAAAAGAGACGAGCCTTGCGTGGCAATAAAATTTCATGCAGACGTCGTTCCATGGTGGGCGCAATGGCAGCCCCCCTCCACCCATTTCGGATCGTAATCAAGAGGAAGATAACTATTATGAGGGGGATTCAGAAGGAGAAGACCACTCCTATTTACCCCATGAGGTCTTCGCTCTAAGTTGGCATGCTGATGTTGGTAATATCATGCATATGGTGCCTTGCATTGCTTACTGTATACATTAAAGATGTCATCTGCTTAGTTTAGACATGCTTTGTGTAAATGCCATCTGTTTAGTTTCTTTATCGTATATGTGAATTATGCATTGCCATCTTGTCTAGCCAGGCATCATATATGTGAATTTTGCAATGCCACCCTGGTTAGCCAGTCATCTTATATGTGAATTATATCATGCCATCATTTTTTATTACGTGTTAAATTTTTCAACAATTTTAGTACATTCAATTACTCTTCCTGTGCATCAGCCATTTGGCACGGTCATGGAAAAATCTGGAGTGGAAACAAGGTCTTCAGAGTAGACAATGCTATCTGACGAACCGCAAGTCTTGCCAGTTACCGATAGCTCCTTAGAGGAGGATTCAGAGATAGATGACCAGTCATATTCCCCCCCCCCTCGAGGTGCATGCCCTAACTTGGCAGGGTTACGTTGCTCATATTGTGCGTATGGTATCTTGCATTGCTATGTCATTTGCTTAGTTTAGACATGCTTTGTGTGAATGCCACCTGTTTAGTGTCGAATTACCATAATGTGAATTATGCAATGCCATCTTGTTGCAAGACATTATATATGTGAATTATGCAATGTTATCTTGTTGCAAGGCATTATGTATGTTAATTATGCAATGCCATGCTGTTTAGGCAAGCGTCATATATGTGAATTATATCATAACATCCTTTTTTGTATTTCTCATTGCTTTTGTCGACAATGTTTGTATATTCAACTGCTCTTCCTGTGCATCAGCGATTTGAATTGGTGATGGAGAAATCTGGAGTGAAAACAAGGTCTTCAGAGCAGACAATGCTACCTGCTGAAGCAGATATCTTGTTGGTTATAGATAGCTCTTCAGAGGAGGATTCAGAGGCAGATGACCAGTCCTATTATCCCCCTGAGGTGTATGCTCAAACTTGGCAGGGTTATATTACTCATATAATGCATATGTTGTATTGCAATGCTTAGTTTTTACATCATATACACAATATTGAATGCCATCTCCTTAGTTGACACATCATATATGTGATTGCCCTCTGCTCACTTCCTTAGTATATAAATCATATATTTGAATTATGTCATGCCATGATGTTTACATAGACAGCATGTATCTGAATTATGGCATGCCAACCCATTTTCTAAAGACATAATATAGTTATATCATCTCATCCTGTTTACATAGTCATCATATTTAAATTATGTCATTCTATCCGTGAATTATATCATGCCATCATGTTTCCATCAACGGCATGTTTGTGATTTATGGCATGCCAACCACTTTAATAGACACATCGTATGGTTATATCATGTCATCCTGTTTACATAGTCATCATATTTTGATGTATGCCATTCTATCCTGTTTAGTTAGCCATCATACATGTGGAATTGTGTCATTCTATCCTGTTTAATTAGCCATCATATATGTGAAATTATGTCCTGCTATTCTGTTTGCTTAGACAACATAAATGTGAATTATTGCATGCCCTGTTTTCTTCCCTACTATTCATTGCACCTGTCTATCTTACAATGTCTGTACATTCAATTACTTTTCTTGTTTATCAGCCATTTCAATTAGAGGGAGTGATGGCAGTATCTGTGGGAGTAAAAACACGGTCTTCAGAAAAGATCATGCTACCTGTCGATGCAGATAGAACCACGGTTGTACTTGCCCAAGAACCAGCCCCACCACACATAACCCACACTCATGCAGATTGTACCCCTACCAGCTATACCCCTTCTAACCCCAACCCCAGCAGATAGCCACCCAGTTCCCGTTGACAAAGCACCATCTCCACCAGAGAGCACCCAAACACGAGCTATTAGTAAGGCAACTGCAGTGCCCAAATCACGAGCACCACCACTCCGAACCCGAAGTCAACGCTTAAAGCAGAAGAAGAATTGTTCTCAGGTCAGGTTCCGTAGCTATGGTTCATACTACTTTGCTCTTGCATCACTGTATTTACTGATACCAACTAATTTCGAATTTGAAGGATGCAATTGAAACTCCAATGGCGCAATAGGTATGTTTTAAACCTGTTTCTTCAACGTGTTTGGCTGTTTGCTATTGTAACTTGCTCTATGTTGATTTCAGTTTCAATTGAATAAACAATTATGTTCTCATGCCATGCACATTACAAGTGTTGTTATTGCTGTGTAGTTTCCCACACTTATATTCTGTCTATGCTGCTTTGTCTTAAATAGATATGATTCGAACTGTATCTATCTTGATTTGGCAACATAAACTAGAATGATATAGACCATACAGTGACCATACTACATAGATATATGTTTGTTTCATGCTGTTATCCTGTCCACCTTACTACTGAACTGGTTTACCAAAATGAGTTTCATATACTACATTGTAAACCTGAGATGTGTTTGTTTGTTTCTCTTTTAGAACGCAGATAAAATATTGGAGAAGAGTACCATGTTATGCAATGGTAAAGGAACTAATGCGGATAAGGTTCAAGATAGTGAGACATCCCTGTTGGTCTCCAAGAAAGTTGATAAAAACTATATTGAAGACACTGAGACAAACCCAAAGTCCTGTCTTGATGTAGTGTTCGAGTTACTGGCTACCACTGCTGGCACCAGCTCTTCGAACTCATTGCCTGAATCAGTTCGGCTTCTTGAGTCTCAACTTCAAGTTGAAAGACATTGATCAGATGTTATGCGACAGGAAGCCGAAGGACTGAGGAAGTCCCTACAGAATTCAGATGCATACTTTCTGGTGCAACAGCAAGCGCTGCAGGACTTAAGCGCCAAACAAGAGAAACTTAATAAGCTTGCTAAGCATCTTGCCAGTATTATGGGTACCCAGGATATTGTTTCTTGTGCTCTTCTGAAGTGGTTTTAGTTTTGGACTTGTTTTGCTGCGGTGTTTATATGCTGCTCTGTTCCCTATATTTGCACTGGTGGCGAACTTTGATGCCCAGTGGATGTAATATGTGTAATAGTCGTGATAGCCTAGTGTAAGTTGCTTGCTTATTTATTTCCTTGTTGTTTTGTTTATTTGTTTGCTTGTAGTCAGTGTAGTTCTTTTTTGCGGTTTGCCAGTGGCTGCAATAACCTATTTTTTAAAACTAGGCCACAATAACCATGGGCTAATATTTACTGTAGTGACACTGGGCCTCCTATGGGCCGTAGAAACAGTGGGCCTTCTACGGGCCGTAGAAACAATGGGCCTTCTACGGGCCGTATCATCAATGGGCCTTCTACGGGCCGTATCTTCAATGGGCCTTATACGGGTCGTATGATCGATTGGCCAAACATGGGCCAAACAGACCGCATTCTGGCCGTAAACGGGCTAGAGTTGGAATCGTCCGTTCATGGGCCGACCATAATGGGCCATCGTTAATAGGCCGTATTTGATGACACTATGAAAATGGCCCAACGTATTAGCGGACCACAAACGGGCTGACTGTAACCACGGGCTGAATTTGGCCCACAAGCAGAAAATGACAGTAACGGGCCATAAGTAAACGAATGTTGGAAATGAGCCCAAGAATAAATGGGCTTTGAGAAGGCCGAAAGATAACATGGGCTGGAGACGGACCAACGGAATAACGGGCCATTAATGGGTATAAAGTGATACACTGTTCATTACGGTCCAGTTTCACCATGGGCCGTTAATGGGTGTAAAGTGATACACTGTTCATTACGGGCCAGTTTCACCACGGGCCGCTAATGGGCCAAGAGTTACAAAGGGCCTCATATGGGCCGAAAGACGTCATGGGTTATACATGGGCCAGAAGTGAAAATGGGCTGGAATCATATTGGACGACCCAGATGACGCTACTGGGCCTAATTCGGATAGGGCGTAACGGGCCTTGGGTTAGCGTGCTGTAAATGGGCTATATGCGAACAGGCCGTTAACAAGCTTTCCATGGGCCGCCCCGCTAGCTTTTGACCAAGTCAAATGGGCCGGCCTTTTCACAAGAATGGGCCACTGTTGGGCCGTGCGACGTGTCGACGTATCATAGGCGCCTTATGTCCAGTGAGTGGATAACATCTGTCCCAACGATATGCCGACACGTGTTTCCTCTAGCCAATGATGATTTTACACGTGGAAAATCCCCATTAGTCGGGGCTATTAACAGGTTATTGGATCCAAAACACGACCCGATAGCTTAACGGCGTTCCGTTACGGTGGATGCCACGTGTCGGTCACCCTTGACGAAAGCACTTCTCTGACGCGCGATTTATTGTCATGGAAGTGGACACTTCCGTGATGATAATTTTGGTAATGTCATGGAACACTTCTACGACAGCACAGGTATGACTATCCTGATTCTGTCATAAATTTGTCATGGATGTACATGCATGACAAAAAAGCAACCTACTGTGACAAACACGTATCATCACGGAAGTGTATTTTTTTGTAGTGTTGGGAATCGCATATGAGATTCAAACTCCTTAAATAGATGCCTTCTATACGCCGTCAGGGTATTATCTGTAAAAGTACTTGGACCCTTTGTATTCATGTGGTACGCGGAAGCCAAGGCAATAGTGCAGCAGGAGCCAAAGGATATAGTGTTTAAAGTAAAGGCGGAGATGTCCGGAGTATCATGGAGGGCCCACCTAATAGAACCGAAGATATAAAAGCCTAATATTGCGTCATCATAGAGGAATCGAATACAGTTCTTTTTGTTTTGGAATATTCAGAGGAGGAACCCGCCTTGCAATTTCTAAGACAATCTGCGTGCCAGAGATATTGTCATTGAAGCCTGGTTCGGGGGCTACTGAGGGAGTCCTGGACTAGGGGGTCCTCGGACGTCCGTGCTATGTGATGTAGGCCAGAATGAAGGGATGTGAAGATACCAGATCGAGGACCTTCCCCTGTGTCCAGATGGGACTCTCCTTGGCATGGAGGGAAAGTTGGGTGTTCGGATATGAAAGTTCCTTTCTCTGTAAACTGACTCTGTACAACCCTAGCCCCTCCAGTGTCTATATGAACTGGAGGGTTTAGTCCGTAGAGGCAATCATAATCATACAGGCTAGACATCTACGGTTTAGTCATTACGATCTTGAGGTAGATCAACTCTTGTAACCCCTATATTTATCAAAGTCAATCAAGCAGGAAGTAGGGTATTACCTCCATTAAGAGGGCCCGAACCTGGGTAAACATCGTGGCCCCTGCCTCCTGTTACCTTCGATCCATAAACGCACAGTTCGGGACCCCCTAACCGAGATCTGCCGGTTTTGACACTGATACCCCCCATGTGGAGTCCGAATTGGACAAAGGGAGGAGCAGGGCCCCCTTTACTTCTCCCTCTCCCTCTCCTTCCACCTTTCCCCCTCCGATAAAAGGAAGGGGGTCCGAATTTGACTTGGAGTCCTAGTAGGACTCCTCCCCCCTTGGGGGCGCGCCTAGGCCGGCCTCCTCCCTCTCCCTCCTTTATATATGTGGCGGGGGGGGGGGGGGCACCACTAGGCACATCAATTGTTTCTTAGCCGTGTGCGGTGCCCTCCTCCACTGTTTACTCCTCCGGTCATATTGTCGTAGTGCTTAGGCAAAGCCCTGTGAGGGAGTCTCGGATTAGGGGGTCTCCGGACAGCTGGACTATATCCTTTGGCCGGACTGTTGGACTATGAAGATACAAGATTGAAGACTTTGTCTCGTGTCCGGGTAGGACTCTACTTGGCGTGGAAGGCAAGCTAGGCAATACAGATATGTATGCCTCCTCCTTTGTAACCTCTTCGATCTCGTGGCAGATCAACTCTTGTAATACTCGTATGATCAAGAACAATCAAGCAGGACGTAGGGTATTACCTCCATCGAGAGCGCCCGAACCTAGGTAAAACATCGTGTCGCCTGCCTCCTGTTACCATCCTCCTTAGACGCACAGTTTGGGACCCCATACCGCAGATCCGCTGGTTTTGACACCGCCATTGGTGCTTTCATTGAGAGTTCCACTGTTTCATCAACAGAAGGAAGATGGATCGCCTCGTTGTCAAGGACAACATCACCTCTGGGGGAGCCCTGGCTATAGGCCAAACTCTCCGACTAGGCGGCTTCGTCATGCCGGCCCGCTCGGCCGCTGCACCGATGATGACCACTCGTGTCATCAAAAATAGCCTCCACATCGGCTCAAAATTTGCCGAGCAGATGGATCCAACGGAACTCTCCTCTTTAAACGAGCTCTTGGATCGCATTGCCGCTCTAGGAGTCGCTACAGACTACGATCGGATCGGGCTTAGACCCGACCAAAGGGAGATTAACTCTCCGCCGGTCACCCATCAAATAGCGATTGTGGAGGAGCAATGCGGCGATTCTCCCTCTATCCCGAGGACAAACTATGTCCGGATTCCCGAGCTCTCCGAACAGGATACGCGCTCGCGGGAGGACACCACCCTAACCCTAAATCCAGAATCAGGCCGCATATCGAACCCGCAGGGCAATATCCCGGAGCCCGAACTTCCAAGATCGGAAACTCCCCTGCCCCGGGATCACAGATTGGGTCAAGGTCTGGACTTAAATCCGCCCACCCACCCAGATACAAACTATCTTTTCCCGCATTAGGCAAGCGCCCGAATAGACAGTACATCACTATTGAGCCAGATTCCTCCTTGTAATGAACAAGGTCAAGGACTGTCGCGAGAAAGATGCAATTTCGTTCTTTTGCAAAAATTGCACGGACAAGGGAGTCCTCAACGCCATACGTCGCCGTGACGTAGCACACTTCGCTGACTTGGCAGAGATAGTATGGAAATACTGTGCGATGGAAAGTTCCTGGAAACACCAAGCGCAATTTTGGGACAATCCGGCTCTGACAAAACCCCCAGTCCAAACTAAAAGGGTGCACTCTTACAAGTGGCCCGACTCAATTACAAAGAAGCAAAAGCCCACTACAGGGCGTGGAACCGTATTGGAGGGATGGCTCAACGGGCCCTGCAAAATTCATAGTACAGCGGATACCATATCAACACACAACCTTAGAGCATGTTGTGTACTCCGGCAGGTTGCCAAAAGCGGTGAGGATCTCCTCACCCAAAATACCTCAGAGCACCTCCCCACGGATAACAGCACAGTATTAACAGTCTTCGAGACCTTCGCCTCAAATAATAGGCGTAAGCGAGCACTCCGCGGCCTTGCCGAAGTCTGCCACGTGGCAGCAATAAATCCATGGAGCGACATGGCTATCACATTCAACGCCAGTGATGAACCTAAATTCCGAACAGCCTGAGCATCAGCCGCTTTGGTCCTGAGTCCAATTGTGAACGGCTTTCGGCTCACTAAGGTGCTAATGGATGGCGGCAGCGGATTAAACCTCATCTATGAGGAAACTCTCCAAAAGATGGACATAGACAGAAACTGTATTGAGCAAAGCAGTACAACCTTCCAAGGAATCATCCCTAGTCCGGAGGCACGTTGCGCTAGGAAAATCACACTTGATGTGGTATTAGGCACTCCAGAGAATTACATGTCCGAAGAAATTACATTCCAAGTGGCCCCGTTAAGTAGCGAATACCACGCCCTTCTAGGGCGGGAGGCATTCATGATTTTTCAAGCCATACCCCATTACGAGTACATGAAGCTCAAAATGCCCGGACCCAAGGGAATTATCACTCTAGCTAGTGATCCGGACATAGCACTCCGCGCCGAGAACAAAACAGCCGCACTAGCCCTCGAGGCATTATCCGAAGCCCTTGTGGCGGAGGAGTTAACCGCGCTGCGCTCCACGGTGGACAGGGATGACGTGATACTAGACAAAAGATCCAAGTCCACCTCCTTTAAACGAGTGGACGAAATAGTTAAATTCCAAGTCCATCCAACGGACCCTACAAAAACAGCATCCATTGGGGCACAGTTAGACCCCGTAGTAGACGCCGCACTACGGGAGTTTCTGCGCGAGAATTGGGACATATTCGCCTGGCATCCTTCAGACATGCCAGGAATCCCACGCAGATTGGCCGAGCATAGCCTTAATATTCTAAAAGGATTCAAGCCGGTCAAGCAGACTCTTCGGTGTTTTTATGAACCTAAGCGACAAGCCATGGGAGAGGAGCTGTCCAAGCTACTGGAAGCCGGATTCATTAAAGAAATAAATCATCCGGATTGGCTAGCAAACCTGGTGATGGTACCAAAAAAGGACAAATCCTGGCGCCTATGTGTCAACTTCAAAGATCTTAACAAGGCTTGCTCAAAGGATCCCTTCCCACTCCCTCGCATCGATCAAATCATCAACACTACCGTAGGACACGAATCACTGTGCTTCCTCGACGCATACTCCGGTTACCACCAGATTAAGATGGCGGAGTCTGATCAAGCTGCAACAGCATTTATAACACCATACGGCCCCTTCTGCTTTAACACAATGCCCTTTGGGCTCAAAAACGTCGGTGCAACATATTAGCGCATGATCCAGACATGTCTAGAAAAGAAGATCGGCAAGACTGTGGAGGCATACGTAGACGACGTGGTCATTAAAACCAGACACATCGACTCTTTAATAGACGACTTGAGGCTCACGTTCACCAATCTCTGAACATACGACATTAAGCTCAATCCGAAAAAATGTGTCTTCGGTGTTCCCGCAGGAAAGCTCCTCGGCTTCATCGTCTCCAGTAGAGGAATTGAAGCAAATCCGGCCAAAATCCGAGCTCTGTCACAGTTGGCTACCCCAACTAACCTCAAGCAAATCCAAAATTGACTGGATGCATGCCGGCTTTAAGCCGCTTTATCTCCCGATTAGGAGAAAAGGCACTTCCCCTTTATAGCCTTCTTAGGCGCACCGAACACTTCGAGTGGACAGACGCAACCACGACCGGACTAGAAGACATCAAAGCCATCCTGGCCGCCAACTCAATCCTGGCTGCGCCAACTGTTGGCGAACCAATGCTATTATATATAGCGGCAACTCACCAAGTTGTAAGCGCAGTTCTCGTCGTCGAGCGAGAGATGGACAGACATAAATTCCCGCTTCAAAAGCCGGTATATTATGTATCCACCGTCCTCACTCCATGCAAATCACGGTACCCACATTACCAAAAGATAGCATACGCGGTGTTTATGGATCCCAGAAATTACGACACTACTTTTAAGAGTGTTCGATCACGGTGGCATCCGAAGTACCACTCAATGACATAATAAACAACCATGATGCCAAGAGCCGGATTGCCAAGTGGGCTATTGAGCTCCTCCCGTTCGACATAACATATAAGCCATGACGAGCCATTAAGTCATAAGTACTGGCCGACTTCATAGCCGAATGGACAGAAGCCGAACTACCTAAAGAGTACGGCGCATACTCCAATTGGATCATGCACTTCGACGACTCTAAAATGCTGGCTGGTCTAGGGGCTAGCGTCGTCCTGACGTCCCCCACTGGAGACACGGTGCAATACGTGCTCCAAATACTATATATGGACTCCAATAACGCAGCCGAATACGAGGCCCTACTACACGGCCTCCGGATGGCAGTCTCCATGGGCATCCAATGCCTAGAGGTGCGTGGGGACTCGAACCTTGCAAAATCCCAAATAAATGGAGACTTCGATGCCAAGGATTCGAAAGTGGCGGCATATCGCAATGCCATACTCAAAATGTCAGCTCGGTTTGAGGGGCTGGAATTCCACCACGTGGCTCGGGAAAACAACCAGGCAGCGGACATCCTAGCTCGTATCAGCACTAAACGTGACCCTGTCCCACCAAACATCTTCTTGGAAAGACTGTTTAAACCATCCTTGGTATGGGAAGGGGACACCGGCAAAATTAGTCCGGACCTGGCCACAACCCCAGATACCGAATACTCTGACACAACCCCAGATACCGAATACTCTGACACAATCAGAAGCTCTGCCACCGAAATAACACCTTTAGCCCACGTGATAATGGCCGTCATCGTCCCGTGGACAGAACCATTCCTGGACTACCTAACTAGACAGGAATTACCCGAGGACCAGAATGAGGCTCGCTGTATAGTGCGGCGATCTAAAGCCGACAAGGTCCATGAGGGAGATCTTTAAAAGAAAAGCACAACCGGAGTCCTTCAAAGGTGCATCTCTGAAGAGGAAGGGCGGAAGCTGTTGGCAGAAATCCATGCCGGACTCGGCGGCCACCATGCAGGAGCCCGAGCCCTTGCAAGTAAGGCCTTCTGTATAGGTTTTTATTGGCCGACGGCCCGAGCAGATGCATAGCATCTGGTTCAACATTGTGTTGGTTGCCAGCCTTTTGCAAACCAAAGCCACATGCCACCTAGCGCCCTCCAAACCATCCCCATTACTTGACCCTTCATGGTCTGGGGGCTCGATATGGTCAGACCCCTCCAAGGGGGAACCCATAAGAGAAAATACTTACTGGTCATGGTGGACAAATTCACCAAATGGATAGAAGCCAAACCTGTCAAAACGGCTAAATCCGGACCAGTGATAGACTTCATATCCGGGGTTGTACACCGTTATGGCATTCCCCACAACATCATCACTGACAACGGCACAAACTTTACAGCCGACGAGGTGAAACTTTGGTGCAGCAACATGGGCATCAAGCTCGATTATGCTTCTGTCTATCATCCGCAAACTAACGGTCAAGTCGAACGCGCGAATGGTCTTATCATGTGTGGTATTAAACCCAGATTAGTCCGGTCCTTAAAGGAATCAAACACCCATAGGGTAGAGGAGCTTGACTCCGTACTATGGGGGCTGCGGACCACGCCGAATCACACTACTGGATACACACCATTTTTTATGGTGTACGGCGCTGAGGCGGTACTACCTGGCGACATAATTCATGACTCACCTTGAGTGCGCATGTACGAAGAAAGAGAGGCTGAGCTCGATCGGCAGGATAGTTTGGATGCCCTGGAGGAGGAGCGCGACGTGGAAAAAGCCCGTTCCACATTCTATCAACAACAGGCTCGAAGGTATCAAAGAAGAGAAGTGCGGGCCAAAACCTATAACGTTGGTGAACTAGTTCTGCACCTGCTGGAGAAGAAAAAGAACAAGATCAAGCCCAAATGGGAAGGTCCCTTCATTATCGACCAAGTTCTGACCGGTGGAGTGTACCGTCTGCAGGATGCATAGAATAATCGACTCGAGCCAAACCCATGGAACGCAGCCAGACTACGAAGATTCTACGCCTTGCGCCGGACTCTATGTTCGTCTCCTTACCTCCATGAATTTTTTGCACATATGTATTTTCCTCTTTCTTTCTCTATTTTCTCTTCAAAGCCCTAAAGGGCTAAACCTGTGTCTTAGTTACACAATCTTGACGCGCTAACCGCGCTCAATATACCTGGGGGATGCATATACAGAAGCTTAATCTAATTATTTTTCCGGGCTTCACGCCCCGCACATGTGTCATCCTTCCGCATGTACCTTTTTTCGCCATTATATGCATCGATATGACTTAAGTTTTGGCCAAGCTGGGTTGCCTGGCTCTTGTGTTTATGCCCTACGTTCCCGTTAATTCGGCTAGGGCATAAGGGGAGCACCGCTGCGATTGTTACTGTCAGGTCAGCCGGATGTGTACCTCAGACTGGGTGAAGCCGAAAGCTAGTGTTGTTAAGGGAATATTCGGTCGGTGAATAAAAGATGACTTTCATTTAAATTACTACATGCCCCCAGATGTTTTTAACCCGCGACTCGCAGTCCGGACATGCACATTAGGGCATGCGTACCCAGGGAAAGGAACCCTTAATGGAACTATTCTCCCTGGAAGATGTTTCTTACTACCCATGTAATATAACATAGCTAGTTGGGTACTTGTCTGTTCAAGCACTTATGACCCCTATGCCTGGTTTCCATGCATACCCCGGTTTTTATATAACCGAGTAGGTATTCGGATACACTCTGGCCTATCGGGTCCAGAGGTCGAAGCGAAAAGGTCCGCCATGACAAATGATGTACAATTCGGTTAGGGACATTACATATGTCACTTGAAGTACACAGTCACTAAGACTGATTAAATTCTTCTTTTATACCATCCAGCAGGTTGTCTAGCTAACAATCCTATTGGGTATACTTTGCGGCTAACTCTACTTGATCATACACTAAACTGACAGGGATTTCTTTCCCGTCGGGCCCCACAGGTCCGACCTTGGCCATGTGGTTTGGGTCAGCCTTGGTGTATCGTGTCTTCACCATAGCCCAGGCTTCCCGTGCACCCTGTCGACAGGCCGATATCTTCCATAACCGGAAGCGCCGCCATGCTCCCTTCAGCTTCTCCATAAACTTCCCCATGCCTCCTGGCGGGGACGAGGACGGCCACAAGGCTTGGGAAATAGTCTGCATCACCTGCCGAACTTGTTCGTGCAGTTGGGAGAGCTCTGACAGAAGATCACCCGAGGACCCAAGCATCTCCTCCGCGGGACGACCCGCCAGCATACCTGCAGATATAACGATGTTAAGCAGGCTTCTTCGCCAAACTCCTTTAAAAAGGTCGTTCAAGCACTTACTAAAAATGCTGGGCTCGGACATCCTCCAGTTCCACGCCCAGCCGGATATTGGCATCTTGGAGATCATTTTTCTCCTGCCTGACTCGCATCAGCACGCATTCGCCAGCGTTTTGCTGTCGATCATCACGTGCCGTATCCGCCTCCACGGCCTCCGGATTCACTCCGGGGCCACCTGCAACATCTATTGTTAGGTGGGCATGTACGCCACATACTACCTGATACTGATATTCTTTGCAATAGACAAAAGAGTTACCAGGGGGACCCTTTTTGGACTCCTTCAATGCGGCAACAGAGGTACGCGTCTCCAGAATTGAAGGCATGAAATGCCTCTGGTGAGAAGCAAGCGTCACGGAGTACGGCTCGGCGAAGCCTATGATTCATGGCGCTCTCCACTTATGAATTTGTAGCAGACAGTCTATTCGCATCCTCTATAGGAGGAGTATCCGACGTCCGCCCCATGTTGGCTTCCGCCTCTATGTCCGACCCTGGAGCCCAACTGGTGGAACCATGATCGGCAACCTCCCCAGACATATTTCGGCGAGCATTTTTTCTATTAAAGAAACATGGATGTCATTACATTTTGAGAAAGACGAAAACCATGGAGCGGGGTTCTTTGTCATACCTCTGCCCCGGCGTCTCCGTCCTGACTGCCTTCCTTTTTGGCCTACCCGGCCTCGGTGCCTCTTGTTGGCGAGTTGCTGCGGATTCGGCACGGTGTCCTGAATGCCTTCCCTGTAAAACACCATATGTATATGGTAGGTGAAGTGTCTAAAAGGGGATCCTATTTTTTGGAGTTGGGATTTTGTTTTTTCTTACGTGCGATGCAGGGAGTAGTCCGGGATAGTCGGCCATAATGGCCACCATGGCGTCATCCCAGCTCAATTGATAGAACTGTCTGTCTATCAGCTCCACGAATATGTCCGGATCTTCTTCGAGTTCAGGACCGAGGGCCTGGTCAGGGTCCTCTGGTTGTGAAGATGGGCTACTGACCTCCCTTACAGCTTTTCGCAGTTCCTGCTGTAAAATGGCAAGGTAAGTACCTATGACAAAAAATGCGGAAAGAATGGGAGTAAGGAGATATAACTCACCCAGCTTGGAGGGTTGTACATGGAGAATCCATCCCGTGGCTTGATGCGGATGAACTCCTCTTCCTCTCCCTTGAACAACTCGGACGGAATTTGTGCTAAAGCAGCAGCAGAGTGCGGTCCCTTACGCCCGCAACGGGTGGCATCATCTTCCCCGTTAAAACACCACAGGGGGTGCCCTCGATATTGGAGTGGCTGCACTCCCCGCATTATGCATATTGACATGACTTCGATTACTGTCAATCCCGATTGAACCAGCGCTTTAATCCAGTTCATCAGGTAAAGGACTTCTCCGTTGTCTTCCTCCTGGGGGCTCCGTGCGCACCAGCTTCGGCGTTTCTTTAGAGGAGCATTGTTGAACTCAGGAAGACCCCGCCGAATAGGGTCCGGAAGAGGGACGTCCCCCATATAAAACCATTCTGAAGGCCAGTCTTTGGACATCTTCTGCGGAGTACCAGACAGGTATTCGGTTTCGGCGATGCGTGATATTTCGGCTCTGCCCACTTGATAAAGTGACCCCTTCTGTGTGCGAGGGACGAGGCAAAATAACCTCTTCCACAGCTCGAAATGAGCCTCGCAGCCCAGGAATAACTCGCAAAGGGCAACGTAGCCAGCGATGTGTAATATGGAAGCGGGGATGAAATTATGTAGTTGGAGACCGTAAAACTCCAAGAGCCCGCGGAGGAACGGATGAATTGGAAATCCGAGTCCCCTTAGTAAGTAGGGAACAAGGCACACCTGCTCCCCCGTAGAGGGGCTGGGGAAGCTCTCCGCTTGCTCCCCGCCATTGTAGGTGGCGAGACCGGCTCGGACGGGAACCATATACACTCGAGGGAGAAATCCCTAAGTTTGCAGTTCGACTAATCGACTGTGTGGGATAGAATATCTCTCCCAATCACCGGCCATAGGGCTACGGGGGCGGGAGGAGGAGCTGCGGTGGTCAGCCATGTTGGAATGGGTTTTTCTGAAGCGCGCTCCGATGGATTCTCGCTGTGGGAGGATGGTATGGATTGGATCTGAGGATCCCCCTCTCTTTAATAGACAATTTATTTATCTGGCTAGGGGGGTGAATGTAAAAATGCCCTGGCTCCTCGTATTCATTCGACGCGTGGAAGATAGCCCTTATTGGGCACAGAAGCCAAGAAGTCGAACATTTATGGGTCTAGACACTACTTGACAAACATTCAAAATTTGAGAAGAACCCGCCTTGCAATGCCGAAGACAATACTGCGTGCCGGACTTGACGTCAATGAAGCCTGGTTCGGGGGCTACTGAGGGAGTCCCGGATTAGGGGGTCTCCAGATAGCCGGACTATATCCTTTAGCTGGACTATTGGTCTATGAAGATACAAGATTGAAGACTATGTCTCGTGTCCGGGTAGGACACTACATGGCGTGGAAGGCAAGCTAGGCAATACGGATATGTATGCCTCCTCCTTTCTAACCGACTTTGTGTAACCCTAGCCCCCTCCGGTGTCTATATAAACTGGAGGGTTTTAGTCCATAGGATAAGATACAATCATACCATAGGCTAGTTTCTAGGGCTTAGTCTCTCCGATCTCGTGGTAGATCAACTCTTGTAATACTCGTATCATCAAGAACAATCAAGCAGGACGTAGGGTATTACCTCCATTGAGAGGGCCTGAACCTGGGTAAAACATCATGTCCCCTGCCTCTTGTTACCATCCGCCTTAGACGCACAGTTCGGGACCCCATACCCGAGATCCACCGGTTTTGACACCGACACCCTGCGCGGATCACATCACTGTCACCATCACCATGCCGTCGTGCTGACAAAACTCTCCGTCGACACTTTTCCGCATCAAGAGTTCGAGGGACATCATTGAGCCGTACGTTCAGTACTTGATCGGTTGAATCGAGAAGACGTTCGACTACATCAACCACATTAAGCTAACGCTTCCGCTTTCGGTCTATGAGGATACGTGGACACACTCTCCCCCTCTTGTTGCTATACAGCTCCTAGATAGATATGGCTTGAGCGTAGGATTTTTTTGAAATTAAATGCTACATTTCCCAAAAGCTAGTACACATGACCCTTGCACACACCAAAGTATGTTCCAAATTGCCTAGAAAACTCAATTAATGTATTAAAAGGCAAAATGAACCGTGAATAGTTTCATATTACTATAGTTTCATGTTGCCTCTCTAAAATAAATCAAGGCAGGAATACATAGTGTATGTCGTTTCGCACACATAGGTGACAAGGTAAATCTCGAAACCATGAGCCATTTTGAGAGAAGCTCCAGTTTGTAAGTTTGTACCAAATCTTGTCCCGATTTGGACTAATTTTTTACAACAGCAATTTGGTGCTATGTCATAACACCATGCCAAGTTTCATGATTTTGAGGCGAGTTTTGGATTTACAGTAATTTTAAAACCAGTTTTCTCAATGTTTACTGTCGAGTAGGCACCGCCCTGGATAGGCTTTTTCCTCATGGGTCCCTAATGACAGATCCAAATCTGTCACTACCATGCAGCTTTTCTTATTAAGAATTACATCCCATTTGGTGTGCTAGCTGAAAATAAGTTTGTGGGTGCAGGTGGGCGCTAAGAACTTGCGGTTCTGTAATGAACAAAGATCTCAAGGATCTGGCGAGAGCAAGGTTCTTTCCCTATGTTGTGAATGCTTATAATACTTATGTCTTAATTAAAGAAATGGAAAGCCAGTGGCCCAGTATGAAAGAAAATATGGGTCAAAGCCGAGTTGAAAAGGGCAACAATGTCTAACTCTAGCTTACAAACAGTACAAAAGAACCATGATTAATTGCTCATCGGGTTTAGACAAAATCCAGATTGAACAGGACAGTGACATCTATTCAACCAAAGTGTGGGGTGGGGGAGGGGTCCGGCAGTACACTACGAGTTGTGAACCTCCGTGTGGGATTATTGATCATTTTGTGAGTCATATATGCCAGATGAAAGTCGTGAATTGGTTATTTAAAGAATTACACAACCCTTTTGTACATAATGTTTGGGCCACATGCATGCATTTGTGGTCCTCTCAGACACTCTCCCTCGTGCGGTTATCAGCGACGTGCCCATTCGTTTGCCCGCAAAGGTTTTCAGTTTCCACCGATAATGAGAGGCATTTGACCAAAAGGAGGATTCATCTTGGCATGTGTGTGGGGTGGATCATGGTGGGATTCCATATCAAAGTTCGAGCACGTGCGTACACACTCCCACCGGCTTGAAGTGAGGGGGCTACATGCACCGTGGTGTAGTGTGTTTCCAGTTTGCGAAGCATGTGCCACATCAAAGTTGTGAATTGGGTATTCAAACATCACATTACACACGGGCACATGCACGCGGTGGTTTTTTCCTATGACATCAGTCACGTGTGCCTCTCTCTGTGGGACCACGATGTCGTCGTCGACCAGTTGAATGTACAACGAGAGAGAGGTTAATTTGACCAAGAAGGATGGTTCTTTTTTGGTTTATGTTACTTACATGCACGGTATAGGAGTATGTACATGTCAAAGAGGGGGCAACATGAATACTCTATATATATGCGTGTCATAACCTCGCTCCATGTGGGGACTTTTTGGTTCCCGAGGCAGGTTCCACGTAAAGTTGTACATTATATTAGTATTCAAACATCATGCAATACCATGCAGGCGGTGGTTGCCGTATATATAGGAACTCACTCGCGTGTGGAGCTTCCATCCATGGGCATGCGAGGTTGTCCTCCATCACTTTGACCCAATGAGAGAGAGAGGTTAATTTGATCATTAAGGAATGATTCTTTTTTGGTTTGTGTTATATAGTAGAAGTACATATATACCACACATCAAATGGGGGCGTACATATAGCACATACCACGTGTCATGAACCTCGCGCTTTCTGTGGGGACTTTTTGGTTTCCTATATATATACGTGGTGCCACATCAAAGTTGTGCATTGCGTATTAAAACATCACACAAACATCTCTTTGGGCCACATGCAGACGGTGGTACGTAGTTCTATATAGGATGATCACTCGCGTGCGACGTATGCTTCACTTCTGTGTTGGGCCCACGAGTTCGTCGTCCATCACTTTGACCCAGCGAGAGAGAGGTACATGTTTTATGAACAAGGAGGATTAATTCTTTTAGGGTTGTGTTACTAGGTGTATATATAGTACGTGTCGAGGGGGGTGACCAGCTTGGTGTATCACTTTCACCGAGAGCGCGAGAGAGGTTAACTAATTTGACTTAAGAGGGGATTAATTTTTTGTTTTGTCTTGATATAGATCATGATGTGAGATTACATATATATACAATAGTGCATCTGTACACATGAATCCATCCCACTGGACCGAAGGGGGGAGATCACACGACACGCCATGAACGACCTCTTGCTTCGTGTGGGGACATTTGCAATTTTGAACGCATGCACCACATCAATGTTGTGCATTGGTTCGGGTATTCAATACGTATGTATGAGTCACACACCTCCATAAATATGTTCGGGGCACACGCATGCAATAATGGTTGTCTTTGGACACACTCTCACTCACTTGGTTATGGGCCGCAAGCCTATATATATTTGTGGGCCCACGTGGACGAACATCATTTCGACCAACGACGAGAAAGGTTACCAAGGTTCATATATTCTTATTCTTTGCTTCGAGTAACCGTATAGTAGGTCGACTCATTCCAAGCCTAATTAAGTTTGAGCTCATGCTACGCGTCCTGAACCCTCGCTCGGTGTGGGAATTTTACGGTTCCAAAGCATGGTGCCACATCAAATTTGCACATTGGGTACTCAAACACCACACACACCACTTCCATAAACATACTTGGGCCACATGCACAGAGTGGATTTGTCTTCATACAATACTCCCTCGCGAGGTTATCGGCCACAAGCTAGCCCATTTTGCGGGGTTGTGTGGACGTCCATCACTTTGACCAACAACGAGCGGGGAGAGGTTGTACGGCCAAGTTGGATTCTGCTTGGTCAATGTTACAGTACGTCTTGGTGAGATGCCCTCCCCACGACGTGTGTGTGGGAGGGTGGGGCTACTTCGCGCTACCTGCAACCTCCGTGGGGTCGGGGAAGTCTAGTTAATTTGCGAGGCACACGTGCCACATCAAAAGTTGTGATTGGTAGTTAAATATCACACACCACACCCTTTTCATACATATAGTTGTCGGATTTCGGGTTCCGGCAGACCCTTGAGGTTTGAACACTGGGGTGCCTGCGGAGATCTCTCCCCTACTGATCTACGTCTAATCCTCTCATGTGAACTAAGATGAAAATGATGAACAACACAAGAGACACGAGGTTTATACTGGTTCGGGCCACCGTTGTGGTGTAATACCCTACTCCAGTGTGTGGTGTGATGGATTGCCTCTGGGCTGATGATGGATAGTACAAGGGAAGAACAGCCTCGCGAGGGGCATTCTTGAGCTGGTGCGGTGTGTTCTACTTAGTCTCTAATGGGTTTCTTTTTGCTCTCTCTCTCTCTCTTTGTGGAGGCTAGCTCTATTTATAGAGGCCCTGGGCCTCTCCCCGAATAATTGAGCGAGAAGGGTGCCATCAATTTGCCATTTTGAAGGGGAACATCTAGTACAAGCTATCCTGACCAAAGGTGGTCTTCGGCTGCCAAAAGCACTGGTGATGACGCCGTCTTGGGCTCCACGGTGACCTCCGTCCGGCCGTCCGGCTGGTCTTGGTCTTGTTGCACCGGAATTATCATGGGTTTGTCATGGCAGATGTCCTCATGAAAGGACTTAGTCGAGGAGCCATCGCATGTGCTTGCCCCCTTTGCACCAAAGGGGAAACAAGGACCCTGCGCAGGCTGGCGCCCGCCTGGCGCCCGCCTGGCCTTGATCGTCACGACTTGCGACATGGGATCCTCGCGAGGTACTCTTGCATTGATCTCTTCGCCTCCTCGCGAGCCTGCCTGATGAGGCGGCTCTTGAGGAAGCTTCCTGTCATCCGCCCCGCGAGGCTTGGCCCCTCGCGAGGGTCTTGAGCTGGGGCTGATGAATATGGGCCACGCTGGGCCCCCACCTAAGCCACGCCGCAAGCCGCAGGCAGGCAAGTCTGGGGACCCCCGTTCCCAGAATGCTGACAGTAGCCCCCGGGCCCAAGGTGCGCGCGGGCTTGGCTTAGCAGAGAAGCGAAGGGGCAAGCACGAAGCGCCGCAGGCCCTAACAGCCTGCGGCCTTGGGCGCCACGTGGCGGTTGATTGGACGTGGGCATCTCCACTTCCCACAGCGCCTTGGTAAATGCACGACTTGACAAGTCCCTGCATGCAGAGATATGGGTCATGATTACCTGAGGTCATGGTGCTCGGCAGTTGGCCTTCCCCGGCTATAAGTACGGGGCCGTGTGAGCTTCCTCAGTTCACCCCGTTCCGTTACTCCTCCTCTTCTTCTTCCTCATCCTTGCTTCATCTTGCACCAATGGCACCGATCCCACGGTTCTCAGCTGAGGAGAAGGGAAAGGCCCCCAGAGAGGGTCCTGACTTCCTCCCGCCGAAGAAGCGACCAATCCTCTGTCACCGGGACAAAGGCGCCTTGCAGGAGGTGTCGAGGCCATGGTACGAGCGGCAGCCGCCTGGTTTTCTGCTGCCCTTGTACGCCTGCATCGTAGGCCCTAGGGGGAGGGCGCCGAGCAACACCGATAGCATCGCCGCCAATGCCGGTGAGTCACAGTGGTGCGTGTCGTCCCCCCTGGAGTCCACGCGGAGCGCTCCTCTCGCGAGCTCGTGCTCCACGCCGCCATGCCTCCAGTTTCGTGGATCCGCCTTCCACCCTCCTTCGCCTTCAAGATGTCGCCGAGCGGGGCCCTGGAACTCTGGCTGCAGCACACCGACTGTGGCACCCCTACAACCGAAGCGGAGGTCACAGTCGTCGCCTCCTTGATGTTCTTCAATGTCTTTGATGCAGAAGGACGCCGGCTGGAATGCTGCCCTAAGGGAAGCAGCAGGGGTGACGAACTGGCGAGGACCAGCCCCGCCTGTTGGTCCTCCTGTGGCTCCTCAGGCAGCAGCGGAGGGACTGAGGGCTTCAGCGGCTCCCCCGAACTCCTCGCGACCCCGGAGACGAGCGACGATAGCTACGAGCCTCCGAGCTCGCGCCGCGCTCGGAGTGGGGCAGCTGCATCGGGCCGCCGACGCCACTGATCTGGATGGGATTGGCGCCGTCACTGGGCAGCCCACTGTTGATGATGGCGTCGCTTGGGAGGTGCTAGCAAGTAGTGTCCCTTAGGGTTAGCACCTTTTGTTCCCCGCGAGGAATTAAAGCAACACCCCGCGGGGGTATGTAAGGCATCTGCCGTGCCTTTTGTAAATACTATATCCTTAATATGAATTGGCGTGAGGTGTCCGTTCTGTTCCGACTAAGCTCCCCCTTTCTATCCTCATGAGGACTTGGCGCTCTACGCTGACAGGTCCTAGTCCCCAGGCAAGCTTCAGCCATCGCTGGTATGCCAGGTCGCGATGCCGTGGTCAAGGCCGGGAGGTGAGCGGCCCGAGGTCCGGTAAGAGCCCCCAAGTCGCGATGCTTGGGAGGTCCCCTTTAGCGCTCAAGCAATCCTTGCTGGACGAGAAAGGAAGGTAGCGTCGCCGTGACAGAGTTGCACTGGGCGGGGATTTAGCGCTGCGTTGGTCTAGCTCTTGCGAGGGCGCGACTTATCTTGTGCGTCTGACGTAGTTCCTCGGAGAGGCGCCCGGCCCGAGAGGCGGTGGCCGAGGTACTGCTGGGTGAGGCCCTCGCGAGCTTCTTCCCACTCCCCCGCACTTTCCTTAACGCTCTATGTCCTCAGGTCCCAGCCCTCGAGCGAGCTCAGCCGCCGCTAGTATGACAGGTCGCGATGCCATGGGTCAAGGCCAAGGGGTGAGGGCTGGAGAGCCAGTAGGAGCCCAAGAGTCACGATGCTCAGGTACCCCCCCTTTAACCTGCAAGCGGTTCGTGCCTAAGAGGGGGAGAGAGAGCTCACGATGCCCCCAACGTTGCTCCTGGAGTAGGTCCTGCACACCAATCATGAGGAGAAACAAGGCCTGTTGTTACGGTCGCCGACCAACCTCTGGTCACTCCGAGGGAGCGGTCAGGGCACTGAGGGCCAGGTGAGGTGGTGTCGTGCGGGGCTGCCGCGGCCAGAGCTCGACCACTCAGGTTTATCAAAGCTGCAGGGACGGACCTGTGCGCATGCGATGTGCCAGAGCGAGCAGCTCTTCAGATAGGCGTCGATCGAGCAGGTGATTAAGTCAGGTATGTTAAGCACATAGGAAATCCAATTTCAAGCAAGTGCAGGTAAAAGCAACCGCCGCTGGGTCAGGCCCGAGCGGCGTGGGGATGATGCAGCCCGAGGGGCACCCCCAACAAGGTAAGTAAAGAGCATAAACTAAATGGATGCATGCCGCGGGGACATACCCACGTGGCCTGGGAATGGTGCAGCCCTTTGGGCACTCCCAGCTGAAAGTAGAACTCTGAAAGATGTCACCTGGTGCTGTTGAAGATGAAGTGATGCTAAGGAAGTGAGCGATGCGCGGTGAAGACGTCGGCCCTCATGAGCCCCCAGGCCCAGGGGCCTCGGGACGCTCTGGTGGCATGTGCAGGTCCTCGGGGACCATCACCACCTCCGCCAGGACCGCGTGATGCCTGACCTCCTGAGCCTCTAGAATGCTCCTCAACATGCGCTGATGTGCGGCGACCGCACTCGGCAGGACGAAGGGCATGCGAACGTAGCTGTGAGATGGGACGCAGCTCGGTTGAGCCCTGGTACGTCAACGCAGACGCGCAGTCCTCCATCCTCGCCTGGGTGTGGGGCCACTGCAGGTAAGTGGCGGCTGCCGCGCATGACTCTAGACTCTTGTAGCTCATGGGTGTTCCTTGCGATGAACTCCTGAGGGTTTGGTCTCCTTTGACTTGTACCTTCATGAGGGAAGCGTGCTTGAAAGCACCCCTCCAAGTGGTGCCCGAGCGCCTCCCCTGTGACCTTGGCAAGGACGGCGGCTCTCCAAGAGAGAGCCCCGAGCCCTGCCTGAGGAGGGCACCGGGCGCGCCTTCCTATGCGTGAGAGGGTGGCGCTCCCTAATCGGGTGCGAATCCTGACGCAATACCTCCGGAGGTGCCTGCCTCCTTGTGGCTCGGGCCAGGTGAGGTCTTCTTCCTCTTGAGGGTCGCCTCGGGAGGCCTCCCGCTCCTGTGACTTGGGTCTTCGATTGCCGCGGCACGCTCAGGCGAGCACATTGCGTCCCTTTCTTCACAGGGTACGGTGATGACTCCACCGCTTCCTGGCATCTTGTGGACATTGTAACCATGGTGAGTCACTGCCATAAACATGGCTAGGGCTGGGCACCCAAGGATGGCGTTGTATGGCAGGCGGATGTGAGCGACGTCGAAGTCGATGAGCTCGGTGCGATAGTTGTTGCGTTGCCTGAAGGTGAACGGAAGGCGAACCTGCCCAATTGGAACAGTGGAACCATCGGTGACTCCTGAGAAAGGCTTGGTCGGCTGAAGCTGGTCGTACAAAACTTGGAGATTGTCAAACGTCTCGACGGACAGGACGTTGAGTCCTGCCCCGCCATCGATGAGGGTCCTGGTGACCTGCACGTTGATGATGCTTGGGAGCAAAGCATCGGGAGGATTCCGGCCGTTGCCACACACTTGAGCTGGTCTGCGGAACTGAATGTGATCGCGCACAAAGACCTCCTGAGAGGGCGTGTGGCCTCAAGCTTGGGAAGGACTCCATTCACGTCGCGAGCAAACTGTTTGAAGATGCGCTGTGAGGCTGGGGCATGGGCGCCACCCAAGATGCAAGCAATTGCACGCGGCTCTTGGAAGCCCCCAGCCCCATCGTCTTGGTGTTGGTCTTCGTTCCTCCTCAGTGGAGGCGGCAGAGGAGGGAGGCCTGCGTAGCCGTGCGGCTGGCCCTCACGAGGTTGGTCCCTCCAGCCTCCCTCGCGAGGCTGGTCCTGCCAGCGGTCCTCGCGAGGACGGTCACGCCATCCCTGGCGAAGGCCACGGTCTTCCCATCGTCCGCCACCTCTTCCTCCTCCTCGACCATAGCCCCTATCGTTGCGCTCTGGGTGTCGACTGATTCACCCATCTCGCACGGCTCTGAGCTCTTGACATTCGTTGGTGTTGTGGGTGTGGAGGTCATGGTACACGCAGTACCGTCCGCCCTTGGATGACTCGGGATGATCCCTGCCTCGCTTGGCGTCCGGTTCCACTACTAGCACGGCAGCCCCCTTGCGCTTCACGCCTTTGGCCTTGAGCTTCTTTTCTTCTGGGTCAGCTGTCGGGAGCTCGAGGAGGGAGAGGCGCCCTTCCTCAGCCCTGGCGCACTTGGTCGCCAAGTTGAACAGCTCCAGGGATGTGCACAGGTCTTCATGGATTGCTAGCTCTTCCTTCATCTTGACGTCGCGCATGCCATTGGAGAAGGCTGAGATGATAGCTTCTTCAGTCACCTTCGGGATCTTGAGGCGAGCGTAGTTGAAGCGCTGGATGTACTTCTGCAGGGTTTCTCCTGGCTTTTGCTTGATGCAGCGCAGGTCACTCACGGCAGGGGGGTGGTCGCGAGTGCCCTAGAAGTTGCCGATGAAGCGGGTGCACATCTCCCTCCAGGAGGAGATGGTGCCAGGAGCCAGGTTCAGGAGCTAGGTGCGGGCGCCGTCTTTGAGCGCCATGGGAAACCAATTCGCCATGACCTTTTCGTCTCCGTTGGCGGCTATGATGCCCAGCTCGTAGAGCTGCAGGAACTCCACGGGGTCCGCTGTGCCATCATAGCAGGGAGGGAGGTCAGGTTTGAACTTGCCTGGCCATGTGACGCCGCGTAGCTCGGGGGTGAAGGCGAGGCAGCCCGCCATGGCCACCGGCGCCCTTTGCTGGTGATGGACTTGTTCTTGCGGGTCACCATGCGCCGCCACTGGGAGCAGTGCGGGGTCTTGTCGTGGAGGCGCTGGGGCGCGATCTCAGAGCGCCGGCGCTGGGAGCGCCGGCGCTGGGAGCGCGCGAGTACCTTCTCGAGGATGTGGGATCTCTTGGCAGCTCCCTTCTTGCTACGCAGGCGCCGGACGTGGAGGGTCCCGCCCTGGGGCTACACGCCTTGGAGCCAAGGCACCTTCTTGGGGAGGAGGCGGCAGAGGCTCCTCCTGATCCTCGCCCCCTGCACGAAACGGAGGGTGAGGCAGCGAGAGGGACCGCAAGGGGGAGCCCCCTGCGGCACTGACGAGCTCGGTGATGCGGGCGAGCCAGTCCTCGTAGAGGTCGTCAATGGGGCGATAGTGCAGGAGCTCCCGCGTCAAGAGCAGTGAGGCATGCGCATCCATGGGTGCGGGACGGGCGTGGGACGACGAGCCAGCTGGAGTCAGTGACGGGGTGGCGGTGCGGCCATCCCGCCGCACCGAAGGATGCTGGGACGAGGCCTGCTGCTCGTTCCCTGCCGGGATGGTGGCGGCGTTGGCAGCGGGTGACGGGGAACGACCAGGGGGGCCGCCGACAGGCGCCGTCTAGGCGACGCGAGTGGCGCGAGCAGCCCGGCGCTCGGCGCGAGCCCGACAAGCGTCAGCTATGGACAGGACGAAAGATCACACACGAACAGCGGAAGAAAGATTCCGGCGCACCCCTACCTGGCGCGCCAAATGTCGGATTTCGGGTTCCGGCAGACCCTTGAGGTTCGAACACTGGGGTGCGCGCGGATATCTCTCCCCTACCGATCTACATCCAATCCTCTCGTGCGAACTAAGATGAAAATGATGAACAACACAAGAGACATGAGGTTTATACTGGTTCGGTCCACCGTTGTGGTGTAATACCCTACTCCAGTGTGTGGTGTGATGGATTGCCTCTGGGGCTGATGATGGACAGTACAAGGGAAGAACAGCCTCGCGAGGGGCATTCTTGATCCGGTGCGGTGTGTTCTACTTAGTCTCTACTGGGTTTCTTTTTTCTCTCTCTCTCTTTGTGGAGGCTAGCTCTATTTATAGAGGCCCTGGGCCTCTCCCCGAATAATTGAGCAGGAAGGGCGCCAACAATTGGCCATTTTGAAGGGGAACATCTAGTACAAGCTATCCTGACCAAAGGTGGTCTTTGGCTGCCAAAAGCACTGGTGATGACGCCGTCTTGGGCTCCACGGTGACCTTCGTCCGGCCGTCCGGCTGGTCTTGGTCTCATTGCACCGGAATGGTAACCTTTGCCTGATACCTTGGCATGTGCTTGCCCCCTTTGCACCAAACGGGAAACAAGGACTCTGCGCAGGCCGGCGCCCACCTGACCTTGATCGTCATGGCTTGCGTCATGGGATCCTCGCGAGGTACCCTTGCATTGATCTCTCTGCCTCCTCGCGAGCCTGCCTGATGAGGCCGCTCTTGAGGAAGCTTCCTGTCATCCACCCCGCGAGGCTTGGCCCCTCGCGAGGGTCTTGAGCTTGGGCTGATGAAGATGGGCCGCGCTGGGCCCCCACCTGAGCCACGCCACACGCAGGCAAGTCTGGGGACCCCCGTTCCCAGAACGCCGACAATAGTAGGGCTACCTACATGTGGTTCGTATGTGATCTCACCCATCTCGTGCCACAAGCACACATTTGTGGGTCGGCACACAGCCCACCTTTGTCGAGAAGTGAAAGGGGAAGTCTGACCATATATACATATATATATATGTATATATATATGATGGACTCCTGTAAGTTTTGTGTTATGTTAGGGTGAGATTTCAGATCTAGCTATTTGGGGGCATGCATTCGTAGCTAGGATGCCCTTACTGCCGACATGAAGTGGGGTTCGTAGGGGGTAGCTAACTAGCAATACTTTGCTTTTGTACGACAGGTGCCACATCAAAGTTGTGCATTGGGTATTCGAACATCAAACCACCCTTTTCATGCATATATTTAGTCCACATGCAAGTGTGTTCGTGTTCTGGCCCTCTCTCGCGTTATTCTTTTTGCCAAATTTATAAACAACACACAAGTTGGATGTAGAAACCGTCTACGATTGGGTACGCAACAGACACAGTTCGGCCAGATTACCCGTGTGCCACGCCTGTGCCCTGCAGTCCCTCACATCAGCATAGTAGATTGGGCTCCACGAAGCTTGCCTCCCGGTCTCGAAAATATCTACTGCCTCATAATCTCGAAAATATCTACCACCTAGAAGGTTTTAAAGTTTGATAGCACACGATTAGTATGTGTGGACCGTGTGCGATGTCTGTTACTCCTGCTCTAATTCAGTCCCTTGATTCAAATTTTCAGTAGCCTCGGCATTTTACTCCCGCCTGTGCATCCCTCGCAATCTCAAAAATATCTGCTCGCCCTTGATCTAAATTTTTAGTAGCCCCGCCTTGCTAATTCCACCAAGTAAAATTTTCAGTCGCTGCGGTATTTCCTCAAACACCACCCTGCCCCCTCCACACACACCACAGACACCCCAAAACCTCCACTCACACAGACACACACCACCCCCGAAACCATTGGTAGGTCGCCACCATCACCTCTACATGTGTGCCAGGGAGCTTGAGGAGCCAATGGACAAAAAGAGGATTATCGTGGCCTCTTCGCCCAAAGCCGGCGAGGTGGCCGCCGAGGTGTCCCCGTCGTCCTCCACGGGCTCTTTATCAATCCGCCGGCGCCGGTCCCCTGACCCGCCCGCCACCGCGCCCCTACACTGGTTCAAGCACTTCCCCGTCCTCCCTCGGACCCGGCAGCCGACGAGGTCCTACCTCAGGGTCCGGCAGCGGTGCTGGAGGACATGGGTCGCTGAGATTACAGATCGGGAGACCCACACCCGCCGGTCGCTCGATAGCTTCCACACGGCCGAGCTCACCGCCATGGAGTATGACCGCGGGTAGGTCCACTACCATGGCGCGGCGACTAGGCTCATTTTCCCCTTTGGCACACGTCTGGTCGACCTCGTTCTGCCGGAGCTAGGGGTGGTGAGCTTGGCTATGGCGCGAGAGGACCGCGAGATGTGGGAGCGCCTCGAAGCCAAGGCCACCGATGAGGCCTACATGCAAGATGTCACATCCCTAGTTCTGGCCTGTCCTATGCCTGCTTCCATCCGAGCATCATGTTTAAATTTTTGAAACCTGAATTGAGGAATTTTCAAAGCCTCAGAAACCTTCTAAAAATGATCAGCATTAAAATCTCCTCAAAGAAGTCCAAGAAAATGTTCCTCTTAGTCTCTGAAAATATTGCAAAAAGGTAAAACTCAAAACAATATTTTTGGTATCTCAGAGTTAATTATTTTGGGCCTTTGAATTAAATAAATAGCTATTTGCATTGGATATATATTTGATATATAAATAATATATGTCCAATAATTACTGGAACATTTTATGTGGTTTGGTATAGTTTAACTCTAGCCACATAACTATTTTCAGGATTTTATAAAATGGTTTAGTATTTTACTAAACCAAAACAAAACAGAACAAAATAGAAAACAATAAATAAAAGCAGAGGAGAGAAATCTCACCTGGACTTACCTCTGCAGCCCACCAGGCCCACCTGGCCAGCCCAGCCCATCTCCACCCCCCCCCCCTGTCGTCTTCCTCCCTGCCAGGAGGACAGACACCGCGACGCCGCCGCGCGCGCCACCTCCTGCTTCCCCTGGCCACCTCCTGCTTCCTCCCCGAGCCCTCTAGCGACGCCACGGAGTCGTCCCCGACCGCTATCCCTCTCTCTGCTCGCTCTGGCTCTCTCCCTCTCTCGATTTGGAGCACCACCGAGAGCCACCGGAGGGCGCCGCCGTCGCATCCATAGGCACCGGCCACCCCTCGCCCTTCCGATGAGCTCAGGAGCTCCGTCCCGACCCCATGGAGCTGCACACTGACGCACGCGACCAGAGGAGGCCCCAGTCGACCGGAGCATCGTCGTCTTCATCGCCACGGCCGGCGATCGCCGCCGTTCGATTCACCGCCGACAGGATGTCCCCGAGCCCACTTAGCGTCTCGTCCGACTCCCCGTGAGCTCCTCTTCTCTTCCCCTCACTCCGCGCACTTGATTTCGTCCCCTAGCTCCATCTTCCACCACGGCCGAAGCTCGCCGCCGCCGTGCCTCATCGCCGTCGTGGCCAGAGCCACTGTGGCTCGAAGCCGGGCACACCACCGTGCTCCACACCTCACCAGGAGCACGTAGCACGCACCAACGCCTCCCCTAGCGCCCTGCATCGCCTAACCCGTCATTGGCCGAACTCCGGCCGCCGCCTCCCTCGCTGCTGCCGACGCCACAGCCAACCCCAACTCCTCTGGCTTGCTCCATTGGATGCGCACGAGCTCGAGCTCCCTGTAGAACCCCTCCGCGTGTCGAATGGGCGCCGGAGCAGCCATTCCGGCGAGCCACCGCCGCGTCTAGTCGTTGCCGGCGGTTAGACGCCGGTGGATTAGCGGGGTTGACCAGGGATTTGACCCCCCTGGGTCACTGACGTGTGGGCCCGTCCCCTGCTAACCTTTGGTTAATTTAATAACTAAGTTTAATTAAGCCACTGACTCACTGACATGCGGGCCCGGGCCGACTAATTAAACTAGGTTAGGTTTAAGTTATATTAGGATTAGCCGTAGTCACTGACCAATGGGCCCCACTGGTCAGGTTTGACCCGAGCCAGCCCAGTTGACTCTGCTGACGTCACAGTGACGTGGTGCTGACGCCATAATTCATTTTCTGGAATTATTTTAATTCTAAATATTCAGGAAATTTCAGAAAATGCCCTAAACTTCTAAAAATCATAGAAATTCAACCGTAACTCCAAATTAGATAATTTATATATGAAAAATTATCAAAAAAATTCAAGGAATCCATCTGTACCATTTTCATGCATGTTAGAACAACTTATAGCTGCTGTTTAGCACAAATCAATTAAATGGCATTTGAATAATCACATATGGAGTTTGAATTTGAATCTTGTATTCAAACCAACTTCATTTAATCTGTTGCTAGTTGCATTAGCCCAAAACACATTCATTTTGCCATGTCATGATCATGCATCATATTGTGCATTGCATTGATTGTGTTCCCCTCTGTGTTGCCGGTATTGTCCCCTCTCGATAGATGTGATACCGATGATGTGATCGTTGACACTGATGAAGACTCAATGTTATCTTCAGAAGTGCCAGGCAAGCAAAACCCCCTTGTTCATTCTGATACAATCCTACTCTCTTGCTCCTGCTCTCTTTTACTACATTAGGACAACACCGATTCATCTGTTACTTGCTGCGGTAGCTGAACCCCTTTATCCTTTGCATGACCTGTCATTGCCACAGTAAATAGATGAAACCCACTAGCATGAGTAGGAGTTGTTTGAGCCCTGATGTGCCTACTCATTCATGCTTGTTTGTCATGCCTGCTACTGCTTAGAGTTGAGTCAGGTCTGATTCATCGAGGATGAATCAGAGGTGTGTGAACATGTCCTACTATGTGTGAGCTAAGTGTGTGAACACGATTTGGTAAAAGGTGTCGGTGAGAGGCCATGTAGGAGTACATGGTGGGTTGTCTCATTGAAGCCGTCCTTAGGAACTGAGCTCTGTGTTTGTGATCCATGATTCAGCTACTACCATGCATTGGGCCCTGAAATATGACCCCGCTCGACTTCTTATTCACCCTAGTCCTCTGTCCAGGAGTTGCAAGTAGTTTCTGGTGTTTGTAGCTTACTGGAGGCCGTGGACAGCGCTGACCGTAGGGGTGGTCTGTGATGCGGTAGGTACGTGGCACGGTGTACCGGATGCCCGTTTGGTATCTCGGGAACCCTGTTCACATCGTTTGGGGCTATGAGCGAAACTCCGGCCGGATCTCCTCATGGATGGAACCCAAATAGGCGATAAACCTGGACTAGAGACTTGAGTGTTTAGGTAGGTCGTGGTCTACACCCACGTCGGCTTTCGCTTGAAGTCTGCCGAGCACATGTCGTGTGCAGACGCTAAGTGGTGGAAACATGTATGAAGAAGTACACCCCTGCAGGGTTAACATCATCTATTCGAATAGCCGTGTCCGCGGAAAAGGACTTCTGGGTTGCTTATATCAGTTCATAGACAAGTGAAAGTGGATACTTTAAAATGCGCAAGATAAGCGTGAGTGCTATGGATGGCGTTCTCGTAGGGAGACGGGAGCGGATCCATAGTGGTGTATTGATATGGTGAATATGTGGACTCGTGTGCGCCACCTCAAAAGAGTCGCTTGCAGTCATAGTTTAGGATAGCCACCGAGTCAAAGCTGGCTTGCTGCAGTTAAACCCCACCATCCCCTTGTTGAAAATGATGCATATGTAGTTAGTTCTGATGTAAGTCTTGCTGGGTACATTTGTACTCACGTTTGCCTATTTTATGTTTTTGCAGAGAGACTTCAGTCTCACTAGTAGTTCCACGTGGACTTCGACGTTTAGCTTGTTACCTCAGCTACGATCTTGTGCCCTCGGCAGGATCTGATAGATAGTCAGGCTTCTCAGCCTTTTTCATTTATAGATGTCTGTACCCAGACATGATAGCTTCCGCTTGTGCTTTGATTTGTATGCTCTGAATGTTGGGTCATGAGACCCCTGTTTGTAATATATCGCTCCTCGGAGCCTATTGAATAAATACTTGAGTTGTAGAGTCATGTTGTGATGCCATGTTGTATTTGCACATATCGAGCATATTGTGTGTATGTTATTGAAATGCTTGGTATGTGTGGGATCTGACAACCTAGTTGTTTATCCTTGGTAGCCTCTCTTACCGGGAAATGTCTCCTAGTGTTTCCACCGAGCCATGGTAGCTTGCTACTGCTCCGGAACACTTAGGCTGGCCGGCATGTGTCCTTCTTCGTTCCTGTGTCTGTCCCTTCGGGGAAATGTCACGCGATGAATACCGGAGTCCTGTTAGCCCGCTACAGCCCGGTTCACCGGAGTCCTGCTAGCCCAGTGCTACAGCCTGGATTCACTCGCTGTTGACCGACACGTTCGATGCTGGGTCATGGATGCCTGTCCCTGTAAGTCTGTGCCACTTTGGGTTTACGACTAGCCATGTCAGCCCGGGCTCCTTATCATATGGATGCTAGCGACACTGTCATATACGTGTGCCAAAAGGCGCAAACGGTCCCGGGCAAAGGTAAGGCGACACCCGTGGGAATACCGTGCGTGAGGCCGCAAAGTGATATGAGGTGTTACATGCTAGATCGATGTGGCATTGAGTCGGGGTCCTGACAGCGTTGGTATCAGAGCCTGACTGCCTGTAGGATTACCAAGCCAAACTGGTCGAAGTTGAGTCTAGAAATTCTTTAGTTATATAAGGGAATTGATTGTGGGATGGAACGTAAGGCTCTTTTTACTCCTTATACCTCATGCCTTCTGATCTGAGTCATCATCTTCTCTACTACGGGGATTAAGAACTAGGCTATCTCTTCTTTCTATTAGGATCACGTGTTACTAATCAGTGGACTTATAAGATTGTTGGATTTAAGTCTCAGTTCAGTTCCTACTACTTCCGTATGTTAATTGTTGATCTCGAAACCTTGATATTGTGCTTCTGAGTGGTTATGCTACCATTTTGTAGTATGTCTCAAATCTTTTCTGAGCATTTACAGCCGTTATGCTTCCCGAGTCATCCCAGGTTTCTAAACAATCTGATGCACTTGCAAATCCTTTTCCTCTGGTTTTGATGTTCCTTTGGGCCAGGCTAATCACACTAATTGCTGAGTTGAGGTATTCTATTACCTCGACATATATGTTGGAGTTAATATTATGACCCTAGGTGTCTTAGGGGATCATCTAGTAATCTAGCTATGATTTGTGTCCCACTGTGATGATCCTGGCTTTTATTCTCGAAAGCATCCCGTGATGCCACTTAGTAGTAGGTATTCTACTCCTGGGTTTTGAACCCGAGATTCACTCTACTTACCTCATGTTGATAGTGTTTGCTAGTTCCTTCAGGATATTAGTAACCTTTGCGATAGTTCTCGAGGTTCGTGGTACATCCTTCTTCCAATTACCATGAACCATTCATGGCAGATGTTTATTGGATCAAAAGATCACAATTAGAGTACTCTTGAGGAGATCTCCATTCATAATCGTGACTCTGCCAGTCCTACCTCCCTTCATGGGTTATCTGGAAGAAATGTTGATCTCGCTCGACATACTAATCTATGCATCCACAACTCAGAAAGTTATATGTTCCTTTGAGTTGTCCCTCTTTAGTTGTCTACTGACCTTCATCTATTAATTGATAGTCAAGAGTATGCGTGCGTTCGTTTATCGATGCCTATTACTCTTGTGGTCCGTCAAGCCATTCTATCGCGGAATGATAGGAGAAACAAACTCCAGTACCTCTTCCATATCTAGGATTGGGTCAAAGCAATTGTGCTCCGCAGATCAAAATGCCAGCCCAGCTTTTGATTCTGTTCTACCCTGAAGTATTACCGTCTTTATGTCAGGATTTTCATGAGGATTGCACCGGCTCTTGTGAATTCTTGATGTAGTGATACTTCTCGCCATCATTATTCATCCCTCGGTCCCGTGTTGTCGCAAACGGAATGCCGACAAGTGAATCGTGATGTGTGAATTCAATATTGCTAGCAACTCTATTGCTTGGTAGTTAAATGGACGATAACCTCATTCTTAGCGTGTTGATTATTGAATCGTCACCCTAAGATTGATTGTGCTACCTAGTCCTTATTTCTGGTGCACTCCTCGACCAATGAGTTAGGAATTATTTCAAGTCCTCACCCATTTGATCATGTCGTCTCGCCCTCAAAAGCAAAATTGTTCTCGAGCTTAGTAACATATCGATGGTTCGTGATTTTCCGAAGATCTTCTCGGAAGTATTACCAGGTTGTCACCTGACCGCTGTGTTGAGCTCGTGATCAAGTTGGTTTCTTGTGAACCACCCTTCTCCAAGAATCTGTGTTGGATATCCCTGAGCTAGTTGGTTAAGCTAGACAACAACTTGGAGGGTTGGAAGATAAAAGCTTGCCTGACTTAGTTCATCCCAAAGGGATATTCTTGTGTAGTGTGTGTTGAAGAAGATGATATCTTCATCGATTGGTCCCTGTGATCAGTTGCTGGACCTATTGTCTTATCAGTCCTTTGATTTGAGTGTGGGCTATCGTCAAATCAAATCAGTACCAACGATGCTCGTAATGTTGTCTTATTCGTGGTTGATCCCTCGAGCATACACCATTACATCTTTGGTCTGACCAATGCTATCACCATGTTCACTTAACTATGGAATTCCTTTTAAAAGGAAACCCGGATGAATTGTTGTTGAGCCCATTGACAACATCCTTATCTCCTCCATGATTTGTTGAACATTAAGCTAGTGTTGGAAACTTTTGAAAGCATTTCTTCATGCTAGTTCATGAAGCATATGTTCGGATGTAAGAAGTGACTTCCTCCAGTTCATGTGCATTTGATGCAAGTTGCCGCCGTGGATTCGAGAAAGTCAATGTTGTTTCCTTTGGAATCATCCCAAATCAGTCATGCATACGTGCGAAGTATTCTGTGGTTCGGAGACTTGCAACCTCCATTCTATATGGGTCCCTAGCACACCAAGCCACTGATTGATTTGTTCAAGGTTAATAAGTTCCAAGTGATAGTCCCGAAGGTACCAGACGGATTTGTACAAAACTTTGATATCCTCGCTGATGGTTCCCCCTCCTGAACTCGGTAGTGTTTTATTATAAGACTACTTTGTGTTCATGCTTGTCTGGGACAACGTGTTCACATGTTTGTAGCAGAACTAGCTCATGTTTTGGAGCTTGCTATCGTAGTTCATCTCCCGAGAATCCCGCAACGTCATCTCGTCGATTTGTGTTGCAAACTTTCATTTTTCTTCCTAGACTCGATGAGTCTGGAATATCCTGACACCAACCAGATCTGAATCTCAGGCAGATATGATGGTTGGAACATTTCCCCAAGAACTATAATATTGGTTCCTCGATAACTGGTAACGTGGATGTCGTGGCCAGCACCACCCAGCCGAAAGACCTATTATTGTAGTATCTTGATTGAAGAAGTTGGCCACCTCCCCATAAGGATTTCGTAGGATTTACCTCCGTAACTGTTCCTTATGGATTCTATTGCTCCCGAAGTCCGACCTTTACTTGATGTTCTAGTTATCAAACCATATCTATGAATGGGATACAGTAGCACATCAAGGAGAACATTAGAAGCGGAGTGCTACATGTCTCTTGGTCGATCATCCAGATTTTCTTTCCTTGGCATTGCTAGGGTGAAAATCTGAGAAAGTGTTATCTTCCTTTGCATCTGCATCATCCATCATCATTCATCATGGTAGCAAGTTGTGTTGCCAGGATCCTTGACACGGATGTTGGTAAAACCTTGATGATTATGAAAATGCTCAAGTTCTTGAGAGCACGCTCAAGCGCTAGGTGTTATCATCGACGCTAATTGGGATTCCTCTCAGTTTCCTCGGCAATGCTATGACCTATTCAAACAGTGAATTCACTCTCTATTGTTGGGTTCTTCCCCAGTTACCAGAATCATTCCCAGCATTTGCATTCTGTTCCCAGCTTGCACCGCCATTGTGCCATTCTACCATGGGTCTCTTCCATTTCCGGTGATAAGCAAATTCATCCATTACGTTGTCTTCAACAAGGTAATCCACATCATCCAAGTCCGAGTATGCCATTCTACCGACCCCCTCCAAATGATCGCTTGTGATTGCCTTAGGCTGGTATAAAGAGTTTCAATGATCTTTGAATCAAAGGTAATTCTTTTTGCCACTTAAGGGGATATATCTACGAGTCACCTTCCCTAAGGTGCATCGTTATGGTATCATGGCAATTCAACTCCTCACTACGTTGACAACCGATTACCACCTCAAGCGTGAAGTTGTTGTCTACCTAGTGAACCCTCGTCATCTGTCTCACTCCATTTCTTTAGATCTGTGCTTCGTCTCTCAGCTCAAGAGATGTTGCTATGTCTCATCACGAGAGTTACTCCTGAGTTGTTCGACCTTCGAGAAGAACAATTCTTTTAGGGTCTTCCCTTTCCTCTCGCTGACATGATAGTTGGAGTTCTCAGAGGAAGACTTCGAGACAAAGATGGTGTTTGAATCAATGTTCATTTGAAGTGCAACCTGGATCGTGAAGATTGTGCTAGTTGCGTTCCCCCTTCACCTTACCCTACGCTTAAATCTCGGGACGAGATTTTTGTTTAGTGGGGGTGAGTTGTCACATCCCTAGTTCTGGCCTGTCCTATGCCTGCTTCCATCCGAGCATCATGTTTAAATTTTTGAAACCTGAATTGAGGAATTTTCAAAGCCTCAGAAACCTTCTAAAAATGATCAACATTAAAATCTCCTCAAAGAAGTCCAAGAAAATGTTCCTCTTAGTCTCTGAAAATATTGCAAAGAGGTAAAACTCAAAACAATATTTTTGGTATCTCAGAGTTAATTATTTTGGGCCTTTGAATTAAATAAATAGCTATTTGCATTGGATATATATTTGATATATAAATAATATATGTCCAATAATTACTGGAACATTTTATGTGGTTTGGTATAGTTTAACTCTAGCCACATAACTATTTTCAGGATTTTATAAAATGGTTTAGTATTTTACTAAACCAAAACAAAACAGAACAAAATAGAAAACAATAAATAAAAGCAGAGGAGAGAAATCTCAGCTGGACTTACCTCTGCAGCCCACCAGGCCCACCTGGCCAGCCCAGCCCATCTCCACCCCCCCTGTCGTCTTCCTCCCTGCCAGGAGGACAGACACCGCGACGCCGCCGCGCGCGCCACCTCCTGCTTCCCCTGGCCACCTCCTGCTTCCTCCCCGAGCCCTCTAGCGACGCCACGGAGTCGTCCCCGACCGCTATCCCTCTCTCTGCTCGCTTTGGCTCTCTCCCTCTCTCGATTTGGAGCACCACCGAGAGCCACCGGAGGGCGCCGCCGTCGCATCCATAGCCACAGGCCATCCCTCGCCCTTCCGATGAGCTCAAGAGCTCCGTCCCGACCCCATGGAGCTGCACACTGACGCACGCGACCAGAGGAGGCCCCAGTCGACCGGAGCATCGTCGTCTTCATCGCCACGGCCGGCGATCGCCGCCGTTCGATTCACCGCCGACAGGACGTCCCCGAGCCCACTTAGCGTCTCGTCCGACTCCCCGTGAGCTCCTCTTCTCTTCCCCTCACTCCGCGCACTTGATTTCGTCCCCTAGCTCCATCTTCCACCACGGCCGAAGCTCGCCGCCGCCGTGCCTCGTCACCGTCGTGGCCAGAGCCACTGTGGCTCGAAGCCGGGCACACCACCGTGCTCCACACCTCACCAGGAGCACGTAGCACGCACCAACGCCTCCCCTAGCGCCCTGCATCGCCTAACCCGTCGTTGGCCGAACTCCGGTCGCCGCCTCCCTCGCCGCTGCCGACGCCACAGCCAACCCCAACTCCTCTGGCTTGCTCCATTGGATGCGCACGAGCTCGAGCTCCCTGTAGAACCCCTCCGCGCGTCGAATGGGCGCCGGAGCAGCCATTCCGGCGAGCCACCGCCGCGTCTGGTCGTTGCCGGCGGTTAGACGCCGGTGGATTAGCCGGGTTGACCAGGGATTTGACCCCACTGGGTCACTGACGTGTGGGCCCGTCCCCTGCTAACCTTTGGTTAATTTAATAACTAAGTTTAATTAAGCCACTGACTCACTGACATGCGGGCCCGGGCCGACTAATTAAACTAGGTTAGGTTTAAGTTATATTAGGATTAGCCGTAGTCACTGACCAGTGGGCCCCACTGGTCAGGTTTGACCCGAGCCAGCCCAGTTGACTCTGCTGACGTCACAGTGACGTGGTGCTGACGCCATAATTCATTTTCTGGAATTATTTTAATTCTAAATATTCAGGAAATTTCAGAAAATGCCCTAAACTTCTAAAAATCATAGAAATTCAACCGTAACTCCAAATTAGATAATTTATATATGAAAAATTATCAGAAAAATTCAAGGAATCCATCTGTACCATTTTCATGCATGTTAGAACAACTTATAGCTGTTGTTTAGCACAAATCAATTAAATGGCATTTGAATAATCACATATGGAGTTTGAATTTGAATCTTGTATTCAAACCAACTTCATTTAATCTGTTGCTAGTTGCATTAGCCCAAAACACATTCATTTTGCCATGTCATGATCATGCATCATATTGTGCATTGCATTGATTGTGTTCCCCTTTGTGTTGCCGGTATTGTCCCCTCTCGATAGACGTGATACCGATGATGTGATCGTTGACACTGATGAAGACTCAATGTTATCTTCAGAAGTGCCAGGCAAGCAAAACCCCCTTGTTCATTCCGATACAATCCTACTCTCTCGCTCCTGCTCTCTTTTACTGCATTAGGACAACACCGATTCATCTGTTACTTGCTGCGGTAGCTGAACCCCTTTATCCTTTGCATGACATGTCATTTCCACAGTAAATAGATGAAACCCACTAGCATGAGCAGGAGTTGTTTGAGCCCTGATGTGCCTACTCATTCATGCTTGTTTGTCATGCCTGCTACTGCTTAGAGTTGAGTCAGGTCTGATTCATCGAGGATGAATCAGAGGTGTGTGAACATGTCCTACTATGTGTGAGCTAAGTGTGTGAACACGATTTGGTAAAAGGTGTCGGTGAGAGGCCATGTAGGAGTACATGGTGGGTTGTCTCATTGAAGCCGTCCTTAGGAACTGAGCTCTGTGTTTGTGATCCATGATTCAGCTACTACCATGCATTCGGCCCTGAAATATGACCCCGCTCGACTTCTTATTCACCCTAGTCCTCTGTCCAGGAGTTGCAAGTAGTTTCTGGTGTTTGTAGCTTACTGGAGGCCGTGGACAGCGCTGACCGTAGGGGTGGGCTGTGATGCGGTAGGTACGTGGCACGGTGTACCGGATGCCCGTTTGGTATCTCAGGAACCCTGTTCACATCGTTTGGGGCTGTGAGCGAAACTCCGGCCGGATCTCCTCATGGATGGAACCCGAATTGGCGATAAACCTGGACTAGAGACTTGAGTGTTTAGGTAGGTCGTGGTCTACACCCATGTCGGCTTTCGCTTGAAGTCTGCCGAGCACATGTCGTGTGCAGACGCTAAGTGGTGGAAACATGTATGAAGAAGTACACCCCTGCAGGGTTAACATCATCTATTCGAATAGCCGTGTCCGCGGAAAAGGACTTCTGGGTTGCTTATATCAGTTCATAGACAAGTGAAAGTGGATACTTTAAAATGCGCAAGATAAGCGTGAGTGCTATGGATGGCATTCTCGTAGGGAGATGGGAGCGGATCCATAGTGGTGTATTGATATGGTGAATATGTGGACTCGTGTGCACCACCTCAAAAGAGTCGCTTGCAGTCGTAGTTTAGGATAGCCACCGAGTCAAAGCTGGCTTGCTGCAGTTAAACCCCACCATCCCCTTGTTGAAAATGATGCATATGTAGTTAGTTCTGATGTAAGTCTTGCTGGGTACATTTGTACTCACGTTTGCCTATTTTATGTTTTTGCAGAGAGACTTCAGTCTCACTAGTAGTTCCACGTGGACTTCGACGTTTAGCTTGTTACCTCAGCTACGATCTTGTGCCCTCGGCAGGATCTGATAGATAGTCAGGCTTCTCAGCCTTTTTCATTTATAGATGTCTGTACCCAGACATGATAGCTTCCGCTTGTGCTTTGATTTGTATGCTCTGAATGTTGGGTCATGAGACCCCTGTTTGTAATATATCGCTCCTCGGAGCCTATTGAATAAATACTTGAGTTGTAGAGTCATGTTGTGATGCCATGTTGTATTTGCACATATCGAGCATATTGTGTGTATGTTATTGAAATGCTTGGTATGTGTGGGATCTGACAACCTAGTTGTTTATCCTTGGTAGCCTCTCTTACCGGGAAATGTCTCCTAGTGTTTCCACCGAGCCATGGTAGCTTGCTACTGCTCCGGAACACTTAGGCTGGCCGGCATGTGTCCTTCTTTGTTCCTGTGTCTGTCCCTTCGGGGAAATGTCACGCGATGAATACCGGAGTCCTATTAGCCCGCTACAGCCCGGTTCACCGGAGTCCTGCTAGCCCAGTGCTACAGCCTGGATTCACTCGCTGATGACCGACACGTTCGATGCTGGGTCATGGATGTCTGTCCCTGTAAGTCTGTGCCACTTTGGGTTTACGACTAGCCATGTCAGCCCGGGCTCCTTATCATATGGATGCTAGCGACACTGTCATATACGTGTGCCAAAAGGCGCAAACGGTCCCGGGCAAAGGTAAGGCGACACCCGTGGGAATACCGTGCGTGAGGCCACAAAGTGATATGAGGTGTTACATGCTAGATCGATGTGGCATTGAGTCGGGGTCCTGACAGCGTTGGTATCAGAGCCTGACTACCTGTAGGATTACCAAGCCAAACTGGTCGAAGTTGAGTCTAGAAATTCTTTAGTTATATAAGGGAATTGATTGTGGGATGGAACGTAAGGCTCTTTTTACTCCTTATACCTCATGGCTTCTGATCTGAGTCATCATCTTCTCTACTACGGGGATTAAGAACTAGGCTATCTCTTCTTTCTATTAGGATCACGTGTTACTAATCAGTGGACTTATAAGATTGTTGGATTTATGTCTCAGTTCAGTTCCTACTACTTCTGTATGTTAATTGTTGATCTCGAAACCTTGATATTGTGCTTCTGAGTGGTTATGCCACCATTTTGTAGTATGTCTCAAATCTTTTCTGAGCATTTACAACCGTTATGCTGCCCGAGTCATCCCAGGTTTCTAAACAATCTGATGCACTTGCAAATCCTTTTCCTCTGGTTTTGATGTTCCTTTGGGCCAGGCTAATCACACTAATTGCTGAGTTGAGGTATTCTATTACCTCGACATATATGTTGGAGTTAATATTATGACCCTAGGTGTCTTAGGGGATCATCTAGTAATCTAGCTATGATTTGTGTCCCACTGTGATGATCCTGGCTTTTATTCTCGAAAGCATCCCGTGATGCCACTTAGTAGTAGGTATTCTACTCCTGGGTTTTGAACCCGAGATTCACTCTACTTACCTCATGTTGATAGTGTTTGCTAGTTCCTTCAGGATATTAGTAACCTTTGCGATAGTTCTCGAGGTTCGTGGTACATCCTTCTTCCAAGTACCATGAACCATTCATGGCAGATGTTTATTGGATCAAAAGATCACAATTAGAGTACTCTTGAGGAGATCTCCATTCATAATCGTGACTCTGCCAGTCCTACCTCCCTGCATGGGTTATCTGGAAGAAATGTTGATCTCGCTCGACATACTAATCTATGCATCCACAACTCAGAAAGTTCTATGTTCCTTTGAGTTGTCCCTCTTTAGTTGTCTACTGACCTTCGTCTATTAATTGATAGTCAAGAGTATGCGTGCGTTCGTTTATCGATGCCTATTACTCTTGTGGTCCGTCAAGCCATTCTATCGCGGAATGATAGGAGAAACAAACTCCAGTACCTCTTCCATATCTAGGATTGGGTCAAAGCAATTGTGCTCCGCAGATCAAAATTCCAGCCCAGCTTTTGATTCTGTTCTACCCTGAAGTATTACCGTCTTTATGTCAGGATTTTCATGAGGATTGCACCGGCTCTTGTGAATTCTTGATGTAGTGATACTTCTCGCCATCATTATTCATCCCTCGGTCCCGTGTTGTCGCAACCGGAATGCCGACAAGTGAATCGTGATGTGTGAATTCAATATTGCTAGCAACTCTGTTGCTTGGTAGTTAAATGGACGATAACCTCATTCTTAGCGTGTTGATTATTGAATCGTCACCCTAAGATTGATTGTGCTACCTAGTCCCTATTTCTGGTGCACTCCTCGACCAATGAGTTAGGAATTATTTCAAGTCCTCACCCATTTGATCATGTCGTCTCGCCCTCAAAAGCAAAATTGTTCTCGAGCTTAGTAACATATCGATGGTTCGTGATTTTCCGAAGATCTTCTCGGAAGTATTACCAGGTTGTCACCTGACCGCTGTGTTGAGCTCGTGATCAAGTTGGTTTCTTGTGAACCACCCTTCTCCAAGAATCTGTGTTGGATATCCCTGAGCTAGTTGGTTAAGCTAGACAACAACTTGGAGGGTTGGAAGATAAAAGCTTGCCTGACTTAGTTCGTCCCAAAGGGATATTCTTGTGTAGTGTGTGTTGAAGAAGATGATATCTTCATCGATTGGTCCCTGTGATCAGTTGCTGGACCTATTGTCTTATCAGTCCTTTGATTTGAGTGTGGGCTATCGTCAAATCAAATCAGTACCAACGATGCTCGTAATGTTATCTTATTCGTGGTTGATCCCTCGAGCATACACCATTACATCTTTGGTCTGACCAATGCTATCACCATGTTCACTTAACTATGGAATTCCTTTTAAAAGGAAACCCGGATGAATTGTTGTTGAGCCCATTGACAACATCCTTATCTCCTCCATGATTTGTTGAACATTAAGCTAGTGTTGGAAACTTTTGAAAGCATTTCTTCATGCTAGTTCATGAAGCATATGTTCGGATGTAAGAAGTGACTTCCTCCAGTTCATGAAGCATATGTTTGGGAAGAAAAATCCATGCGAGACGATGCCCAAGGGGGCCACAAGGCAGGGGACGCGCCACAGGGGGGCAGGCGCGCCCCTGACCCTTGTGGCCACCCCGTAAGGCGGTTGGTGCCCTTCTTTGGCCGCAAGAAAGATAATATCCGGATAGAGATCATGTTAAAATTTCAGCCCAATCAGAGTTACGGATCTCCGGGAATATAAGACGGTGAAAGGGCAGAATTTGGGAATGCAGAAATAGAGAGAGACAGAGAGATAGATCCAATCTCGGAGGGGCTCTTGCCCCTCCCACGCCATGGAGGCGATGGACCAGAGGGGAAACCCTTCTCCCATCTAGGGAGGAGGTCAAGGAAGAAGAAGAAGGAGGGGGGCTCTCTCCCCCTCGCTTCCGGTGGCACCAGAGTGCCACCGGGGGCCATCATCATCACCGCAATCTTCACCAACAACTTCAGCGCCATCATCACCAACTCTTCCCCCCCTCAATGCAGCGGTGTAACCTCTCTCTTACCCACTATAATCTCTACTTAAACATGGTGCTCAACGCTATAAATTATTTCCCAATGATGTATGGCTATCTTATGGTGTTTGAGTAGATCCGTTTTGTCCTATGGGTTAACTGATGATCGTGATTGGTTTCAGTTGCATGTTTTATTATTGGTGTTGTCCTATGGTGCTCTCTGTGTCGCGCAAGCATGAGGGATTCCCACTGTAGGGTGTTGAAATATGTTTATGATTCACTTACAGAAGCACACACCCGAGTAAGTAGGTTGTTGCGTATGGGATAAAGAGGACTTGATGCTTTAATGCTATGGTTGGGGTTTACCCTAATGATCTTTAGTAGTTGCGGATGCTTGCTAGAGTTCCAATCATAAGTGCATATGATCCAAGTAGAGAAAGTATGTTAGCTTATGCCTCTCCCTCATATAAAATTGCAGTAGTGATCACCGGTCTAGTTATCGATTGCCTAGGGACAAATAACTTTCTCGTAACAACAAGCTCTTTACTAAAATGAACATAGTTGTGTCCTTATCTAAACAGCCCCTACTTTTTATTTACATGATCTTTATTACCTTGCAAACCTATCCAAAAACACCTACATAATACTTCTAGTTTCATACTTGTTCTAGGTAAAGCGAACGTCAAGCGTGCGTAGAGTTGTATCAGTGGTCGATAGAACTTGAGAGAATATTTGTTCTGCCTTTAGCTCCTCGTTGGGTTCGACACTCTTACTTATCAAAAACTGTTGCGATCCGCGATACTTGTGGGTTATCAACACCTTTTTCTGGCGCCGTTGTCGGGGAGCAATAGCGTGGGGTGAATATTCTCGTGTGTGCTTGTTTGCTTTATCACTAAGTATTTTTTATTTGTTGTTCTTAGTTGTTCTCTATCTTTAGTCATGGATATGGAACACGAAATACCAAAAAATTAGGTGTACCTGTGTAACACCCTGGATGTAACTTTCCCTATTTGTACTCTAACTCTTGCCGTTTCCGGTGTTAAGTTATATTTATTTCCTCGGGTTCGGGTCTTTGTCTCCGTGTGTTGTTGTCCTTGTCATGCATCTCATATCATGTCATCATGTGCATTGCATTTGCATATGTGTTCGTCTCATGCATTCGAGCATTTTCCCCGTTGTCCGTTTTGCATTCCGGCGCTTCGTTCTCCTCCGGTGGTCATTTCTAGCTTTCTTTCGTGTGTGGGGATTAAACATTTCCGGATTGGACCGAGACTTGCCAAGCGGCCTTGGTTTACTACCGGTAGACCGCCTGTCAAGTTTCGTATCATTTGGACTTTGTTTGATACTCCAACGGTTAACCGAGGGACCGAAAAGGCCTCGTGTGTGTTGCAGCCCAACACCCCTCCAATTTGGCCCAAAACCCACCTAACTCTGCTCCATGTCCTAGAGCGTTCGATCACGATCGCGTGGCCGAAAACCGCACCTCATTTGGACTCTCCTAGCTCCCTCTATGTCTATTTAAAGAACCCCCGAAATCCGGATCTTCTCCTCCCCCGAAACCCTAGCTCCATTCGTCTTCGTGCGCCGCCGGACAAAAAGTCGCGCCGACGGACATTGTCCGCGCAGCCGCCGGCGCCTACCAGGGGGCGCCACGTGGTGAGCGCCGCCGCCCCGCGCCGCCGGCCCGGCGAGCCCGCGGGAGGCCCCCCGAGCCCGCGTACTCCGCCGCAAGGCCACGCCTTCCCCGAGCCGTAGCTCCCGGCTCCGCCGCCTCCCTCGCCCACTCCGGCGGCCGGAGCACCGCGCCGCTTCCCCGCCGCCTCGCCCCGCCGTCGCCGCCGGCCACCGCCACCGCCGCCGCCTCGCCCCGCCGCCGCCGCCGCCCGGAGCGCCGCGAGCCGCACCGGCCGCCGCGGGCCCTGCGCCGCCGCCCCGGCCGCCGGCGACCTCGCCTCCGCCGGCGACCTCGCCTCCGCCGGCCGCTGTCTTCGTCCCTGCCGTCCTCGGCTTCCGCACGCCGGTGAACAGTGCAATCCAGATCTGGATTGGGGTTGCTACAGTAAACCCTAATCCGGCGTAGTTTTTGTTGTCATGTATTTTGTTGTCATGTTTGAGTGCTGTAGCATGTTCATTTCATTGCATTTAGATGCCTACTTGCTGTAAATCGCAGACCGGTGTCATATTTGAATCGCTTGCCATTTCCAAACCGTAGCTCCGATTCCGACGTTCTTTATATCGTTTTCAAGCGATTTCATCTCATCTTTCCAGTGGAACACTTGGATTCCCAAGTTGAGGCCAGCTTCATGCATTTCCTGTCATATCTTGCATTTTGCATCCCGCATCCCATCCCGCATAGCATATCATCTTTGCATCGTGTTGTTTGAGTTCGCACGTGGTTGATTGTATCCTTGTTGCTTGTTTGTCTTGTTTGGGTAGAGCCGGGAGACGAGTTCGCTAACGAGGAGCCCATTGAGTTTGCTTTTGAGGATCCAGTCAACTTTGACAATTGTGCAGGCAAGATGATCATACCCTCGAAATCACTACTATCTTTGCTATGCTAGTTTGCTCGCTCTTTTGCTATGCCATTGCTATGATGCCTACCACTTGCTTGCAAGCCTCCTAAATTGCCATGTCAAACCTCTAACCCACCATAGTCCTAGCAAACCGTTCATTGGCTATGTTACCGCTTTGCTCAGCCCCTCTTATAGCGTTGCTAGTTGCAGGTGAAGATTGGAGTCCGTTCCTTGTTGGAAAATTTATTTACTTGTTGGGATATCATTATATTGCCATGTTATATTAATGCATCTATATACTTGGTGAAGGGTGGAAGGCTCGGCCTCTCGCCTAGTGTTTTGTTCCACTCTTGCCGCCCTAGTTTCCGTCATATCGGTGTTATGTTCCTGGATTTTTGCGTTCCTTATGCGGTTGGGTTATAATGGGAACCCCTTGATATTTCGCCTTGATTAAAGCTCTTCCAGCAATGCCCAACCTTGGTCTTACCATTTGCCACCTAGCCTCTTTTTCCCTCGGGTTTCCGGAGCCCGCGGGTCATCTTATTTTAACCCCCCCCCCCCCCGGGCCAGTGCTCCTCTGAGTGTTGGTCCGACCGAGTAGACTGCGGGGCCACCTCGGGGCAACTTGAGGGTTGGTTTTACTCGTAGGATGTCTCATCTGAGTGTGCCCTGAGAAAGAGATATGTGCAGCTCCTATCGGGATTTGTCGGCACATTCGGGCGGTGTTGCTGGTCTTGTTTTAACCTGTCGAAGTGTCTTGAGTAACCAAGATACCGAGTCTGATCGGAACGTCTTGGGAGGAGGTCTATTCCTTCGTTGACCGTGAGAGCTTGTCATGGGCTAAGTTGGGACTCCCCTGCAGGGATTGAACTTTCGAAAGCCGTGCCCGCGGTTATGGGCAGATGGGAATTTGTTAATGTCCGGTTGTAGATAACTTGAACCTTAACTTAATTAAAATGAATCAACTGAGTGTGTTACCGTGATGGCCTCTTCTCGGCGGAGTCCGGGAAGTGGACACGGTGTTGGAGTAATGTTTGCGCAGGTTGTTCTCTAGCTTCTCGCTCGTGCTTTGCCTCCTCTTCTCGCTCTCTTTTGCGAATAAGTTAGCCACCATACTTGCTAGTCGCTTGCTGCACCTCCACTCATATTTTACCTTGCCTTACCTATAAGCTTGAATAGTCTTGATCGCGAGGGTGCGAGATTGCTGAGTCCCTGTGGCTCATAGATTACTATTACACCAGATGCAGGGCCTGATGATTCCGCTCCAGGAGACACGTATGAGCTCAAGTGGGAGTTCGACGAAGACTCTCAACGATACTATGTTTCCTTTCCCGATGATCAGTAGTGGTGCCCAGTTGGGGGTGATTGGGACCGTTGTCGCATGTTGGGTTCTCTTTTATTTTGGCACCATAGTCGGGCCATGAGTGTTTGGATGATGTAATGTTATTTAGGTACTTGATTGACGTGGCGAGTGTAAGCCAACTATGTTATCTCCCCTTTTATTATCATATTACATGGGATGTTGTGAAGATTGCCTAACTTGCAACATATGCCTTCAATGCGATTATGTCTCTAAGTCGTGCCTCGACACGTGGGAGCTATAGTCGCATCGAGGGTGTTACAACCTGCTACTCATGGAAAAGGGGAACCTCCTAAAACCCTCGATGCTCATTATGTGAAAGATATTATGTACTACTTTGATAATCCTGAGAAAACCCCATTCAATTATGTTATGGGAGACACGTTGGATCAACGTGAATACTTTAGGGATTATCGCTTGACTCAAAATGGGAAACTATTATGGGATCAAATTCATATGTTGTATTGGTATGCTCGGCAACTTTGCTTGAGATATGATTATACTTGTTGCTCTAGGATGAAGGCTCAGCACCTTCCCTTTTCATGCAAATTTAATGATGATAAAACCTTGGCTTCTTATGCTAATGGTATATATGATTACTTTGATGTGGAACAAATAGAAGAATTTGTTGCTTTTATGGGTGCTTATGAAATTGAATCTTTGTTTAAAGAGTGTGAAAATTTTGATGATTCAGTTTATAGACCTGAAAATTTAGCTATCCTAAAATATTGCTATGAGAATTATGAATTCAATGCTGATATCGATGCATTTATTGAGAAAGTTTCTGCTGTCCAAGAAGAGACTAATATTTTGCAGGAGTCTATGGAAGAAGAAATTGATGAAACTGTGAGCTCATTGGATGAAAAAGATGATGAGGAGAGCGATGAACAAAAGGAGGAAGACCGGATTAGCTACCCACTCCCACCTTCTAATGAGAATAACTCTTCAACTCATACATTGTTTTATTTCTTTTTGTTCTTACCGAAGGATGATTGTTATGATGATTGTTCTGATCCCGTTGATTCTCTTGAAATATCCCTTTTTGATGATGCTTGCTATGCTTGTGGCCAAGATGTCAATATGAATTATGCTTATGGAGATGAACTTTCTATAGTTCCTTGTGTTAAACATGCAATTGTTGCTATTGCACCCACGCATGTTAGTCCTATTATCTTTTTGAATTCTCCCGACTACACTATATCGGAGAAGTTTGCACTTATTAAGGATTATATTGATGGGTTGTATTTTACTATTCCGCATGATGATTTTGATGAATATAATATGCATGTTCTTGCTGCTCCTACTTGCAATTATTATGAGGAATTACATCTCAGCCTCTTTATGTTTCCAACACGAAAAAATTGCAAGAAACTGTTTATACTATGCATTGGCCTTTACTATGTGTGCATGAATTGTTCTTTTATGACATGCCAATGCATAGGAAGAGAGTTAGACTTCGTTGTTGCATGATATATGTTACTTTGTGCTCACTACTAAATTACAAATCGTTGTTAATTAAAATTGGCTTTGATATACCTTGGGATTCTGGTGGATCCATTACTTGAGCACTATATGCCTAGCTTAATGGCTTTAAAGAAAGCGCTGCCAGGGAGACAACCCGGAAGTTTTAGAGAGTCATTTATTTCTGTTGTGTTCTTTTATGAAGTTTAAAAAATAAAAATAATGTGCCAAGGTTTGCCTTTAGGATGTTTACTTTGCTTGTTGGTTTGCATGGTGCAGGACAGAAACTTTTGCTGTAGTGCGCGATTTTTCATTTTTGTTGGAACGTCAAATGGTTCTGATTCTTTTTGCACTGTCATTCTATGCAAATTTTTATTTTTCCTAATTTTGGCAGAATTTTTCAAGTATCAGAAGTATGGGGAATGTTCAGCTTATTTCAGACTGTTCTGTTTTAGACAGATTCTGTTTTTGATGCATAGTTTGCTTGTTTTGATGAAACTATCGATTTATATCAATGGATTAAGCCATGAAAAAGTTATATTACAGTAGACACAATGCAAAAACAAAATATGAATTGGTTTGCAATGAAAAAGTTATATTACAGTAGATATAAGTGATTTTGCTTTATTATACTAACGGATCTTACTGAGTTTTCTGTTGAAGTTTTGTGTGGATGAAGTGTTCGATGATCGAGAAGGTCTCGATATGAGAAGAAGGAAGAGAGGCAAGAGCTCAAGCTTGGGGATGCGTGAGGCACCCCAAGTAAATATTCAAGGACACTCAAGCGTCTAAGCTTGGGGATGCCCCGGAAGGCATCCCCTCTTTCTTCAACAAGTATCGGTATGTTTTCGGATTCGTTTCGTTCATGCGATATGTGCAATCTTGGAGCTTCTTTTGCATTTAGTTTTCATTTTTCCTTTATGCACCATGCTGGTATGAGATATTCCTTAGTTGATTTATAGAATGCTCATTGCACTTCACTTATATCTTTTGAGTATGGCTTTATAGAATGCTTCATGTGCTTCACTTATATCATTTGAAGTTTGGATTGCCTATTTCTCTTTACATAGAAAACCGGCATTTGTAGAATGCTCTTTTGCTTCACATATATTTGTTAGAGCATGGGCATATCTTTTGTATAAAGAATTAAACTCTCTTGCTTCACCTATATCTATTGTCGGAGTAATGGGCCACGGGTAGGCCAACCCGAGCCCCAGAACCTTTCAAGACATTGGGGCAGGCTGCGCCCCTCAAGACCCCAGGGCGAAGAGTCGCCTTCTATGGAGTCGATGGCAAGACGGCCGACTGCCCACTCACGGCCGAGTCCCAGGGACGACTTCAGGGTAAGCCGACTCCTGACTGGCGACTTCCAGAGAAGCCGGCTTTGGGGAGTCGGCCTGCGACTCCAACAAACCCCACGTCCTCATATGGAGGGACAGGACCAGGGAGTGGCTACAGTAAAGCCCGCTCCCGCCCCTTACCAAGGGCAGGCATGGGCACAGTACGCCGTACCCGGGGAGATCTCCATGCGGCGTGACACTGTTGCCGTGCCAGTCCTGACATCAGCACCACAGGACCGAATCCAGCGCCCACGACGGCTTGTCTGTATGGCCCGGAGGCAGCGGGTCCCACCAGTCAGTGAGACCCCAGGAGACTGCAAGTGCGCCGCCAGTCGGCCCCCGGGATCGGCCAAGCACTCCCCCGGGGGCCCACGCGCCATTAATCAGATGTGATGGAGAGTGGCAATAGTGATCGCCCGCCAGGCGGCGGGGCTGTTGCCACGACTCCATGATCAAGCCCGCGTCATCAGAAGCACGGCTACAGTAATCAGCAGCCGGCAAGACCCGCCCGCGGCGGATGCGGCCTGTCGGCTCCATACCAGACCAGTCGGCGGGGCCCACCCGCCGGCGGGCCCCAGCAATTGGCGGAGAAGACGGAGGCCAGAGGCACTAATGGCTGGGCCCGCGTCCAGCCGGATTACCATTGTACCCATGGGGGGTAGGCATATATAAACCCCCTAGGGCACCTATGCAAGGGGTTGGAAGCCATTAGCTCTAGACCACATCACATAGGAGGGAGAGATCTAGCCCTGCCCTCTCCTACCTCCAGGAAACAGCTCGAGGAGCAAACGTGTAAACACTTTGCCATAGTGATCATGCGGAGACCCCGCAGAGAAGCAGTAGGGGTATTACCTCCCCGGAGAGCCCTGAAGCTGGGTAAGATTCGCGGGCGTGCATGTCTTCGCCTCATCCCGTTTCCAGGCACCGGCGACGTTCTACTCTCCCCCACCATGATAAGCCATCCTTTGGCATATGTCGCACCTGACCCCCGACATTTGGCGCCCACCGTGGGGCCTGGTGCACCGTCGTCGGGAGACCTGTTCTGGACGGGAACCCTTTTCCTCCCTGGCGAGCGTAGCCAGCCAGGCACACCAGATGGAGTTTGCGCCGACATGCTACGTGGCGTTGAGATCGCCTGCGCAGCTAGTTGCCTCGCCGAACTTGTCGGAGAGGTTCGCCTCTCCGACGAACCTGCATCCAACGCAGGCACGGGCGGCTCTGAGAGCCTCCTCGCGGGCCTTCTCGATCAACTCCACGTTTCTGGCGAGCCTACCGTAGACTTGGAGTCTGTAGGCTCCACCGACCCAATGCTGGTCGACTCCGACACCGCTTGGCTCGACGCATTCCCCACTAATGTGGTGGTCTACGACGAACCTCTCCCTCGCGCAGAGAGCGACGGAAGCACCGTCACCGAGGTGCTCGTCATCAGTCATGACGAGCTCCCCGGTGGAGGAGCACACGACCCACTCGGCGCGGCGCTACAAGACCTAACTGCGCCCATTCCGGAAGACGCTGACGCAGAGACGTTGGAGGCGCGCCGCCTTCAGCTCGTCGAAGGCGCGAAGAAGCTGGCCAGCATGAGACGCTTGTCAGAAGCCTACCAACGGGAGATGGATCGCGCCGTTGGCGGCTCGCCGGCCCCGGCAGGGCCCAGCCGCCTTGCCGCGGTCCAGCAGTGCGGCGTAGCCATCGCCAACCTGTTTGGGGCCAGCCGCCCTATGTACGCTACACCAGCGGAGAACATCCGAGCCGCCCAGGCAGCGGCGGACGAGCTGGACAATTTCGAGGGCGAAGAACGCCGCCTAATGATGGAGCGAGTCCAGCGGCTCCTCGACATGGCTGCCGCGCAGAACGAGGCCGGCTGCCGCACGGAGGCGCCGCAGCGGCAAAATGATGACCTTCGCCGAGATCAAGGCACGACGTCTCGGACGCCAACTGGCGGCGCCCGAGGAAGAAGAGACAAGGATCCGGCTGTCAGCCACAGTCGGACTCACATTACCATAGAGCGCGACAGAGACGACCGCCCGAGAGCAGTGGAACGACAGGACGACTGTCCGCCTCCTCCTCCTCGCAAGGAGAGGCAAGTCACCCTGCCGCCTGTTGACCATCCGACTCTCGGCGATCGCCTTGGCCGCCGAGAGGGAGTCGGAGAAAATGACGCCCGCCACCGGATCGACCGACTTCACCGATCCCTAGCGCTGGAAGAAGAAGACGAGTTGGGTCCGCCTTGTTTCGGACCCCACATTCGAGACGAGCCCTTTCCTAGAGGGTTCACGCTCCCAAGAGACACGCCCAAGTATACCGGCTCCATGAAGCCGGAAGACTGGCTGGTCGACTACTCCACGGCTGTCAACATAGCAAATGGCAACAAGCGTGTCGCCGTAAAATACGTTCCGCTCATGATCCAGGGCACGACACGGACGTGGCTGAATAGCCTGAAGCCCCGCAGCATCAACAGCTGGGTCGACTTCACCGAAGCGTTCATCCGCAACTTCACCAGCACGTACAAGCGTCCTCCCAAGCCTCGTCAGCTCTCCTTGTGCGTGCAAGGTCCCCACGAGTTGACTCGCGACTACCTCACGCGTTGGGCCGAGCTTCGAAACTCCTACGAGGGTGTGCACGAGGTGCAGGCCATCGAGTACTTCATGGCCGGGTGCAGAGAAGGCACCCTCCTCAAGCACAAGCTCCTCTGCGACGAGCGAGAAACCCTCGACGAGCTACTGATCATAGCGGACAAGTACGCCACGACCGACTCCTCCATGAAGGTGGAGATTCAAGTCAACACAACTGGCAAAGTGGCCCCCCAAGCTCCAAGAACTCCGGCGGGAGACGCCAATCGGCGACACCAGCAGGGCGACCACAAGCGCAAGGCCCCGCTGCCGGCTTCCAGCAGCCGGCAGGTCGCGACCGTTGAAGCCCAGCAGCTGGACGAGCAGCCTCCGCCCAAGCGACAGAAAGGCGGCAAGCCCAACTGGTTGCCGGCCTTCTCCTACGAGCAGACTCTGGATGGACCTTGCAAGTTCCATAGCGGCGCAAAGCCGTCGAACCACACCACCCAGAAGTGCCACTGGCTCACCAAGATCTCCAAGGGAGACGGCCTCCTGCCTCCCCCGCCTGCTGGGCAGCCGCCTCCGCCCCAGCAGCCGGCTGTCAGGCCAGTTGGCGCAGTACAAGACAAATACCCTGAAGAAAACGGCGCCTATGTGGTGTTTACCAGCATGGCCGATGATCAATGCAGCAGGCGGCTGCAGCAACAAGAGGTGAATGCAGTAGCATCAGAGACGCCAGAGTTCATGCACTGGTCTGAGAAGCCCATCAGCTGGAGCAGGGCTGACCACCCAGAGGTGATGCCGAGTCCGAGCTCCTATGCCTTGGTCTTGGACGCCACCTCTGATAGACGGAGGCATCAGCATCAATATCCTGTACAAGGACACCATGGAGAAGTTAGGAATAAAGCAAAGACAGCTTCAGAACAGCCAGACTGTGTTCCACGGCATTGTTCCTGGGCTTTCCTGCTCACCAATCGGCAAGATTTTGATGGACGTCCTCTTCGGAGACAAAGATCACTTCCGCTGAGAGTCTGTTTGGTTTGAGGTGGTGGACCTTGAGAGCCCATACCATGCGCTACATGGCCGACCCGCCTTGGCCAAGTTCATGGCAGTCCCCCACTACGCCTACCTCAAAATGAAGATGCCTAATTCAGGGGAATTCTTACTGTAGCCGGCGACTACCGGAAGTCGTCTGCCTGCATGGCTGAGAGCAGTCGGCTAGCCGAGTCCCTGGTGATCGCGGCCGAGAAGCGGCTCCTTGAGCAAGTTGTGGCGATTGCCGGCAAGCAGCCAGAGGTATCGCCCAACCCTAAGGAGTCAGAGGCTGAGGGTTCGTTCAAGCCGGCCAAAGAGACAAAGAAGATACCCTTGGATCCGGAGCACCCAGAGAGGTATGCTGTCGTAGGCGCAAACCTCGACAGCAAATAGGAAGGCGAGCTCATCGATTTCCTCGATGAGAATCGGGACATCTTCGCATGGTCCCCCAAAGACATGCTAGGTGTACCGACGGAATTCGCTGAGCACAAGTTACATGTCCGATCTGATGCAAAGCCGGTCAGGCAGCCCCTGAGCCGCCTATCAGAAGAGAAGAGAAGAGTTGTCGGAGAAGAGATAGCCCGACTCCTCGCAGCCGGCTTCATTATGGAAGTATTCTTTCCAGAATGGCTGGCAAATCCGGTCCTGGTACTGAAGAAGAACAAGCAGTGGCGAATGTGTATTGACTACACGAGCCTCAACAAGGCCTACCCTAAGGACCCGTTTTCTCTACCAAGAATTGATCAGGTGATAGACTCCACAGCCGGATGCGAGTTGTTGAGTTTTCTGGATGCATACTCAGGACATCACCAGATCAAGCTAAACCCGGCTGACAGATTGAAGACCGCCTTCATCACGCCATTTGGAGCCTTCTGCTATCTCACCATGACGTTCAGCTTAAGGAATGCCGGCGCCACCTTTCAGTGTTGCATGCAGAAGTGCCTCCTCAAGCAGCTCAGCAGGAACGCCCATGTCTACGTGGACGACGTGGTGGTGAAGACGGAAAAGCATGGAACACTGCTGGAAGACCTCAAGGAGACCTTTGAGAACCTGCACCAATTCCAGATCAAGCTCAATCCCAAGAAGTGTGTCCTCGGGGTACCAGCCGGCCAGCTCCTTGGCTTCCTGGTCTCTGAATGCGGCATAGAGAGCAACCTTGTAAAGATCAAGGCCATTGAGAGAATGGAGGTACCCAGCCGACTGCTGGATGTGCAAAAGTTCACCGGCTGCTTGGCGTCCATTAGCCGATTCATCAGTCGGCTGGGCGAGAAAGCTCTCCCCTTATACCAACCATAAGGCGGACGAAGCTTTTCTCCACTTGAAGAAGATGCTAACTACTCCACCCGTCCTGGCGGCTCCGACTCCCAAGGAACCCATGCTCTTGTACATCGCCGCCACCAGCCGGGTAGTCTGCACGGTCATTGTAGTGGAACGCAAGGAGGAAGGCAAGGCACTACCTGTCCAGAGATCGGTATATTACCTGAGCGAAGTACTGTCGACCTCCAAGAAGAACTACCCCCACTACCAGAAGATGTGCTATGGCGTACACTTTACTGCCAAGAAATTGAAGCCTTACTTTCAAGAACATCCGATCACTGTGCTCTGCACGGCCCCACTTGCCGAGATCATCGGAAGCCGAGATGCTTCTGGCCGAGTGGCCAAGTGGGCCATAGAGCTGGCTCCCTACACCATCCACTACCAGCCCCGCACCGCTATCAAGTCACAAGCACTGGCCGACTTCCTCGTCGACTGGGCCGAGACCCAGTACCTACCTCCAGCGCCTGACTCCACCCATTGGCGGATGCATTTCGACGGCTCCAAGATGCGCACCGGCTTAGGAGCCGGCGTCGTCCTCACCTCTCCTAAAGGCGACAAGCTCAAATACGCACTACAAATCCAGTTTGCTGCCTCCAACAATGTCACCGAGTACGAGGCGCTCATTCACGGGCTCTGGCTTGCCAAAGAACTTGGCATCCGCCGGATCTTGTGTTATGGCGACTCGGACTTAGTGGTTCAGCAGTCATCTGGCGACTGGGACGTGAAAGATGCAAACATGGCAAGTTACCGTTTCCTCGTACAGCAACTCAGCGGGTATTTCGAAGGGTGCGAGTTCCTCCATGTGCCAAGAAACGACAACGACCAAGAAGACACCTTGGCACGAATCGGCTCTACCCGCCAAGCAATACCATCCGGTGTCGCCCTTCAACGCCTCCTCAAGCCGTCTGTCAAGCCTTCACCAGAGTCAGACTCCATCTTTGTGCCTGCTCCTCCCGAAGATGTCGGATCCGACTCCCGAGCCCCGGCAGACGGTACGGGGATTTTGGCAGATGGCTCCAAAGCCGCCACAGTCAAACCCGCCCCGGGGACTGCGGCGGCGGACTCGAAGACTCCAGAACTCGACCCAAGGGCCGCGCCACTCAGCCTGGGGACTTCATTAACCCAGCAAGCGGTTGTTGACTCCAACCCGCCGCCTCCCAGCCCAACCGCCCTCGTCCAAGTCGCAGTTCTGGCAGTCGAAGAAATAGCAACACCCTCATGGGCCCATCCCATCCTCAAATTCCTGGTGAGAAAAGAGCTGCCGACTGATGAGACCTCAGCTTGGCAAGTACAACACCGGGCGGAAGCCTACACCATAGTCAACAGAGAGCTAGTCAGGCGCAGCATCACTGGTGTCTACTAGCGCTGCGTAGAGCCAGAGCAAGGCCAAGCAATTCTCTTCTGGCCGACTGCCTTAGAAGAGGCCAAGGAATTGGTCCAAAAATGCAAAGGGTGCCAGAAGTTCAGCTCCAAGCCGCACCAGCCGGCTTCTACACTCAAGACCATCCCCATTGCCTGGCCTTTCGCAGTTTGGGGTCTAGACATGGTGGGACCATTCAAGAAAGCACGAGGTGGCTTAACTCACTTACTCGTCGCAGTGGACAAGTTCACCAAGTGGATAGAAGCAAAGCCAATCAAGAAGCTGAACGGTCCGACTGCCATAACTTTCATCTCCGATATCACAATTCGGTACGGCATACCACACAGCATCATCACCAACAACGGCACAAATTTTGCCAAAGGCGCCTTGGCCCGTTTCTGCGCAACACAGGGCATCCGAGTGGACCGAGCGTTCGTCGCTCACCCTCAGTCAAACGGCCAGGTGGAGCGAGCAAACGGCGTCATCCTGTCCGGCATCAAACCCCGGCTGATTGAGCCTCTGGAGCGCTCGGCTGGCTGCTGGCTCGACGAGCTACCAGCCGTCCTCTGGAGTGTGCGCATGACTCCAAACAAGTCAACCGGCTTCACGCCTTTCTTCCTCGTCTACGGTGCTGAAGCCGTCATCCCAACGGACATAGAGTTCGACTCCCCACGAGTCACCATGTACACCAAGGAGGAAGCAGAAGAAGCACGACAAGACGGCGTCGATCTGCTGGAAGAGGGCCGGCTATTGGCACTCAACCGGTCCAGCATCTACCAGCAGAGCTTGCGCCGATACCACAATAGGAAGGTCAAGCCAAGATCTTTCCAAGAAGGCGACCTTGTTCTCCGGCTGATCCAGCGAACAGCCGGCCAGCACAAGCTGTCGGCGCCTTGGGAAGGCCCTTTCATCATCAGCAAAGTACTGGGCAACGACTCCTACTACCTGATTGACGCTCAGAAGCCCCGAGCACGCAAGAGGGACGACTCCGGCAAGGAGACAGAGCGGCCATAGAATGCAAATCTCCTTCGAAGATTTTACAGTTGATGCAGTATGTACCATGCTACCTTTTGTATTAAAGTACCAAGACTTCGGGCCCCCTGAGACGAGCTCGGGGACTGCCCTCTTTTTTCTGTATGATAAAATTTATGCCTACAAGTATGTTACTCTTTGTTATGCCGCTTGGCACTGGGCTCAACAAGGCGACCCGGGGACTTGCCGCCTTGCACTATGAAATGCTTCCTGCAACCGGACAAGTAGTGTGTAACACCTAAACCGTCTCCTGTCAGAAGCCGTAGCTCGTAGAGCGGCTATATGGTGGGCAGAAGTAAGGTAGAATGGGCGTTCGCATGAAAAATGGCTAAGGACTCAAAGCATAAAACATAGCTCAAGACGGCTTCCAGCCTTTTTTCGCACTCCGACCCTCGAATAGTCAGATTGCCGCCTTCTATTCAACTTGCTCAAAAACTCTTAAAAACGGCTAAGTACTTGCCTTCCCAAAGTAGCCAAGCATTTGATCCAGCGGCAGTCCGCAGAGCGGCTGTCTGATTGACAAGGCAGACAACTAAGAGAAAGCGGCAAAGGAAAAAAGCCAAAATAGTAATGAGCAAGAAAAGATAGAATTCGGATAAATATATTTACATAACGTAGGCCCTTGGCCGAATATTCGAGCAGAAGTTCAAAATACACCCCGTGGGTGGAATTGTGCGAATTAACAAGTTCTTCAAAGACTACTAAAGCAGATAAAATAAAGATAAGGCAGCAGCTTAGGAAGCAGCAGACGGATTCGAAGGGTCGGAGGAGGTGGCAGTGTCAGGCATCGGGGCGGCCGGCTGGGTAGTCTCGGCTTGATCGCCTCCGGCGGCAGTCGGCTCGGTCGTACGCGGCTCGTTGCTGGAGGCGCGGTCGAGCTGAGGCTGGTCGTCTTCTCCGTCTTCTGGTGCCTCCGTCCTCCGCCTTGCCTTCCTCCTCGACGCTGGAGCCAATCACCTCCGCCGAGTCCTCGCCGTAGTCTGGGTTCATCCCAAACCACTCCGGCGGTACCTCCTCGACGTCTTCAGACCGCTCGGGGACAAAGATTGTGATAGCCTGGCTTATTAGGGATGATAGACTACTCATACCAATAAGGAATTCTTTCTTTTCCGGGAGCCCATTCGGATAGAACTCCAAAGTTAAGCGTGCTCAGCTTGGAGTAGTGTTAGGATGGGTGACCGACCGGGAAGTTGCTCCCGGGTGCGCATGAGTGAGGACAAAGTGCGCAGAAAAGACTAGTATTGATCTGTGGGGCCAGTCTAGATCCCGCCAGGAGTAACGACCACCGGCGGGTGTGTCCGGCACATTACAAGTTGGTATCAGAGCCGACCCTCGCGGTTACACGGATGGTTGCGGACAGGTGCACGGTCATGTTGTTCATGAAGTTTGTGACCCGTCGTGGCACCCGACATGGCACATGTACCGGACTGGATGCACAGACGTATGTGCCAAGAGGGAACGTTCCTGTGGCTCGACGAGGACGTCGGTTCCTCTGAGTGGGGGTGTATGTGATAGCCTGGCTTATTAGGGATGATAGACTACTCATACCAATAAGGAATTCCTTCTTTTCCGGGAGCCCATTCAGACAGAACTCCAAAGTTAAGCGTGCTCATCTTGGAGTAGTGTTAGGATGGGTGACCGACTGGGAAGTTGCTCCCGGGTGCGCATGAGTGAGGACAAAGTGCGCAGAAAAGACTAGTATTGATCTGTGGGGCCAGTCTAGATCCCGCCAGGAGTAACGACCACCGGCGGGTGTGTCCGGGGCGTTACAAAGATGCTGGTGTCGGTGTACTCGGTGATCACCGCAGCATGCTTGACGAGGGCGTCTTCCGCAGCTGCCAGCTCCGACTGGGCCTCCGACCGCAGTGTCGCCAGCCGGTCTAGATCCAGCCCCGGATACCACGCCTTGACGAACTCCAAGGCCCGGCGTGCTCCAGCTCTGGCCGAAGAGCCCTTCCAGGCCTCAAGACGACCAGCCACGACCTCTAGCCAGTCGGCCGTCAGGCTGGTGGTGCGCGGAGCCTGCATGTCCGGCCACAGGGCGGCAATCGCCTGGGCACCGACACGCTGAAGCCGGCGCAGCATCCGGTGAGTCGACCGAAGGCGAGCCTCGATGCTAAGGATGTGCTCGTCAAGGGTTCGGGGGGCGTCGGCGGCGATCTCTGCGCCCTCCGACCTTCACGGTCAGCCTCGATGGCTTGGATGGCGGCCTGCGAGTGCCCAGGAAAGAAGTCTGCCAAGACGGAAGAAACGAAGAAGCAAGTCAAAAACTAGGATTCGACACGACTTATAATTGGCAGCTCGAAGAAAGAAAGTAAAGAAACTCACCATCAACGATGTCTTCAATCTCATGGAAGCCGGAGGCCAGCATCGCCTCCTTGTGAGTGCGGGTGTATGTGATAGCCTGGCTTATTAGGGATGATAGACTACTCATACCAATAAGGAATTCCTTCTTTTTCGGGAGCCCGTTCGGACAGAACTCCAAAGTTAAGCGTGCTCAGCTTGGAGTAGTGTTAGGATGGGTGACCGACCAGGAAGTTGCTCCCGGGTGCACATGAGTGAGGACAAAGTGCGCAGAAAAGACTAGTATTGATATGTGGGGCCAGTCTAGATCCCGCCAGGAGTAACGACCACCGGCGGGTGTGTCCGAGGCGTTACAAAGATGCTGGTGTCGGTGTACTCGGCGATCGTCGCAGCATGCTTGACGAGGGCGTCTCCCGCAGCTGCCAGCTCCGGCTGGGCCTCCGACCGAAGTGTGGCCAGACGGTCTAGATCCAGCCCCAGATACCACGCCTTGATGAACTCCAAGGCCCGGCGCGCTCCAGCTCAGGCCGAAGAGCCCTTCCAGGCCTCAAGACGACCAGCCGCGACCTCTAGCCAGTCGGCCGTCAAGCTGGGGGTGCGCGGAGCCTGCATGTCCGGCCACAGGGTGGCAATCGCCTGGGCACCGACACGCTGAAGCCGGCGCAACATCCGGTGAGTCGGCCGAAGGCGAGCCTCGATGCTAAGGATGTGCTCGTCAAGGGTTCAGGGGGCGTCGGCGGCGATCTCTGCGCCCTCCGCCCTCCGACCTTCACGGTCAGCCTCGATGGCTTGGATGGAGGCCTGCGAGTGCCCAGGAAAGAAGTCTGCCAAGACGGAAGAAACGAAGAAGCAAGTCAAAAACTAGGAGTCGACACGACTTATAATTGGCAGCTCGAAGAAAGAAAGTAAAGAAACTCACCATCAATGATGTCTTCAATCTCATGGAAGCCGGAGGCCAGCATCGCCTCCTTGTCAGACCAGGAGGAGCACTCGCTCGCGAACTCGGCCAGGAGGGCGGTTTCCGTCTCTTCCGCCTCCCTCTGTGTCTTCGCAAGCAGCTCCCTCTGCTCTGCCAATTGAGTGGCAAACAGATCGTGCTCTGTGGCGAGGTTGCTGCACTCCTCCCCTTTGGCGCGCAATGTGGAGTTGACTTCGCTCAGCTGCTGTTGAAGAGCAGCGTTGGCTCCTGGAAAGAAGGAAGAAAGAAGGCGTTAAGTCATCAATAAAGAAGGTCACCGGGGAGATCCGGCCCGACTGCTCAGCAGTCGGCCCGAATCTCGGGGACTACAGCCTGCGGGTGCGCCAGCGCGCCCCCGCAAAGAAGAAAGAGGACTTACTCCGACTCTCCGACAAATCGGCGGTCCGCTTGCCCAGCTCTTCAACATTACGGTTGAAGGTAGTGACGCGGAGGTTGTGGTAATCCTGCGACAAGCATTTCAGACAAAAAGTTAATACCCAGAGTTCATCAATTGGAGTTCCGGGCCACCTACTCAACAGCTAGCCCAAAACTCGGGGACTACGCCCAGTGGGTGCGCTGGCGCGCCTCCACAGAGAGGAACAAGAAAACAAGGACCAAAGGAAAAAACATACCCGGACGGCTGCCCGCGATGCCAGGTACGCCTTGGTGCAATTCTGGAGAGCGTTGCCCTTAGCACGAAGCTTCGCCTTGACGTCCAGAAGCGCCTGTTTCAGCGGCCCTGTGCCGCCTCCTCGCACCCACCCAATGGGCACGGCGCTCGTCGCTTCGGCGTCTGGGATCGCCGAGCTGGCGGTGCCGGCCTCCAGGGGGCGGGGTGCCAAAGTCGCCTTCTCCAGACGGCGGCACGTTGGCGAGCCGACTTGGAGGAGTAGCCTCACCACGGCCTCGTCCTCGGTCGGCGGCACCAGAGGGTCCGCTGGCTCTTTGCCTTGCGGGCTCCCAGACGGCGGCGGAGGCGGCGGCGGAACGATCACGGCCGGCGTAGAGGAGTCGTGGCCTTCCCTCTCCATGATGGGGTTCTCGCCACCGGCTTCCCCAGTCTACCCCGTGAACTCCAGAGGCGGCGGCGCGGAGTTTGGCGGGGTGACGAACACCGCCGGTTGGCGGCGCGCGGCCTCCTCAGCCTGCCGCTTCGTCGCGGCGATGGCTTTAGCCTCCGCCAGTTTCTTCTTGGCGGAGGCCTCCGCCCTATCGGTCTCCGCCTTCTCCAGGCGAGCGGCCTCTTCTTCGTTGCGCTTCTCCTGCGCATTTCGTTCTGTTGCCTCCCGGAGGTCAGCAGCGGAGTCAATCCGCCGGGTGGTGGCGGACATCTCCGCTGACCCCATGATGGAGGCGGCGGTGACCCTCTCAAGAGTGAGGGGAGCCCTGAAGCAAGGGAAGCAAGCAAAAGACTCAGACAAAGACACAAATAAAGAATAAAGCGTTGAGACAGAATACTCACGCGGAGACCAGCGCGCGGCTTCTTCACTTCCTTATGGAAGCGGATGGCTTTTGCAGCCGCCTCGTCCCGCCGGGTCGCCGCGGCCGAACCCTTGGGTTTCTTCGGCCGACTGCCGAACAAAGTCGGCACGGCCCTACGCTTCTTCCCGCCGCCCGGAGCGCCCGGCGCGGAAGAAGAGCCCGCGCCAGGCTGGCTGGCTCCTGGCCGATGGCGGGGGGCGACTTCTCCCTCGGCATCATCGTCAGGCCAGTCGGCGAAAGTGGCCGAAGGCCTGGAGCCGCCTGCTGCTCCTCCTCCTCCCTAGGTGTCGTCCTCCAGAGCCGCCGCCCCCAGATCAGGGTCGTCGACGTCGCTCTTCGCCTGGTCGGCAAGGAACTCGCGGGTCGGCCCCGAGGTGCCGGCTGGTGGATGGAGGAGGGGATTCTGACCAAAGCCGACTGGTCAAAACAAACTCGGCAAGAAAGAAGACAATCCAAAGAAAGAAAGAAAAGGCAACTCACCACGGGCGGGGGGTTGGTGCGGGAGTACGGCTCCTTGCCGAACCGCCAATCCTCCAGGAGCTTGCTGTCCGAGAGGTAGTTCACCATGTAGGCCACCTCCTCGTGAGGCATGTCCTTGGTGCACATCCGACTTGGGTCGTGGCGCCCACTCATTTGGCATATCATGTGGGGGCGACCTTGGAGCGGGAGAACTCGGCGCGCCACGAAGGCGGCCAGCACGTCTGGACCAGTCAAGCCCTCCGACTGCGTCAGCACTCGGAGTAGCGCGACGGTGCCGGCTCCCGCGGGCGTCAGCGACTTGGCCCGGTACGACCAGTTGGGCAGCCTCCCAGCCGGCGGGCCGGCTTCGAAAGCTGGCAGGTTGACCCAGTCGCCCCTCGCAGAGACGCTCCTGACGTAGAAGTACGATCTCTGCCACATCTTCACCGACTTAATCAGCGAGATGGTGGGGAAGGGGTTGTCGGCCCCCAACCTTCGCACGGTGATGAAAGCGCAACATTGAGCCGGCACACCTGCAGCCTGGGTGCTGAGCTTGGAGAAGAAGAACTCCCCCCAGAGCTCGAGGGTGGGGAGGACTCTGAGGAAGCCTTCGCACAAGGCCACGAAGGCGGACAGTAGCACCACCGTGTTGGGGGTGAGGTGGTGCGGCTGGAGGCCGTAGAACTCCAGGAAGGAGCGGAAGAAACTGCTCGCCGGCAGCCCCAACCCGCGCAAGCAGTGCGAGTGGAAGATGACCCACTCGCCCTCCTGTGGCGCGGGGGAAATCTCCCCCCTCAGTGCAAGATGCACCCGCACGTGATCCTCGCCGGGGAGCCAACGAGTCTTGCGGAGGAACTCGATGTGGTCGTCGTGAACTTCGGAGCCGTCCCAAGTGTCGGAGCGCACCGGGGGAGGCGCGGCGGTAGAGGAAGAACTCATCGCGAGCTGATTGCCGTGGCATTCGTCGAAGCTTGGGCGCGCGGTGGAGCGAAGAAGAAGAAGGAGGAGGAGAGCGAGGAGTAGTGGGGAGGAGGGGCGCGCGTGCCCCCCTCTTTCCCCTACTTATAGCCTCGTGGGCTGCGAAGCCGAGGGGGCGGTCCTGGGATTTACTGCGCCCACGGCCCCACGACCCCCACGTTCCACGACCAAGTTACTACGCGCAGTAACTCCACGGGAATCCCAACTGTCCGCCGAGACCATAGCGGATTCGTTCGGGCGCCAAGAAGTGATAGTGGCGGGCCCCGCCTATGGGCCTGTCCCGTCGCGCACGTAGGCTGGCAGAATGGCCCAGCCACGTGTCATCGCATGACAGGCCTAGAACGGGCGGCGGCCTGGAGGCTTAGCTAGCACGCTACTTGGATCCCGCCGCGACGTTCGAAATATTGTGCGAGTCAGAGTTGGGCGAGTCTGACTCCTTCAAGCCGGCCCGGCAGAAGTCAACCAAGAACCATGTGTTAAGCACCCGGAAAGAGAAACTGTTGAGGCGTCTCGGCCGATCGTCCGTGGCACCTCACCAGCTTCGGGGACTACTGTCAGAGTAATGGGCCACGGGTAGGCCAACCCAAGCCCCAGAACCTTTCAAGACATCGGGGCAGGCTGCGCCCCTCAAGACCCCAGGGCGAAGAGCCGCCTTCTAAGGAGTCGACGGCAAGACGGCCGACTGCCCACTCACGGCCGAGTCCCAGGGAGGACATCAGGGTAAGCCGACTCCTGACTGGCGACTTCCAGAGAAGCCGGCTTTGGGGAGTCGGCCTGCGACTCCATCGCGAGGGACAGGACCGGGGAGTGGCTACAGTAAAGCCCACTCCCGCCCCTTACCAAGGGCAGGCATGGGCACAGTACGCCGTACCCGGGGAGATCTCGGTGTGGCGTGACACTGTTGCCGTGCCGGCCCTGACATCAGCACCGCAGGACCGAATTCAGCGCCCACGACGGCTTGTCTGTACGGCCCGGAGGCAGCTGGTCCCACCAGTCAGTGAGACCCCAGGAGACGGCAAGTGCGCCGCCAGTCGGCCCCCGGGGTCGGCCAAGCACTCCCCCGAGGGCCCACGCGCCATTAATGAGATGTGATGGAGAGTGGCAATAGTGATCGCCCACCAGGCAGCGGGGCTATTGCCACGACTCCATGATAAAGCCCGCGTCATCAGAAGCATGGCTACAGTAATCAGCATCTGGCAAGACCCTCCCGCGGCGGACGCGGCCTGTCGGCTCCGTACTAGACCAGTCGGCGGGGCCCACCCGCGGGCGGGCCCCAGCAATTGGCGGAGAAGACGGAGGGCAGAGGCACTGACGGCTGGGCCCGCGTCCAGCCGGATTACCATTGTACCCCTGGGGGGTAGGCCTATATACACTCCCCAGGGCACCCATGCAAGGGGTTGGAAGCCATTAGCTCTAGACTAGATCATATAGGAGGGAGAGAGCTAGCCCTGCCCTCTCCTACCTCCAGGAAATAGCTCAAGAAGCAATCGTGTAAACACTTTGCCATAGTGATCATGCGGAGACCCCGCAGAGCAGCAGTAGGGGTATTATCTCCCCGGAGAGCCCTGAAACTGGGTAAGATTCGCTGGCGTGCATGTCTTCGCCTCATCCCGTTTCCAGGCACCGGCGACGTTCTACTCGCCCCCACCATGATAAGCCATCCTTTGGCATATGTCGCACCCAACCCCCGACATCTATTTAGAGAGATGACACAAATTGGTCATTCACATGGTTAGTCATAAAATCCTACATTAAACTTTTAGATCACTGAATATGATATGTTTGATTCCTTACAATAGTTTTGCGATATAAAGATGGTGATATTAGAGTCATGCTAGTGGGTAGTTGTGGCTTAGTAGAAATACTTGTGTTGAGGTGTGTGATTCCCGTAGCATGCACGTATGGTGAACCGTTATGTAATGAAGTCGGAGCATGATTTATTTATTGATTGTCTTCCTTATGAGTGGCGGTCGGGGACGAGCGATGATCTTTTCCTACCAATCTATCCCCCTAGGGGCATGCGTAGTAGTACTTTGCTTCGAGGGCTAATAAACTTTTGCAATAAGTATGTGAGTTCTTTATGACTAATGTTGAGTCCATGTATTATACGCACTCTCACCCTTCCATCATTGCTAGCCTCTTCGGTACCGTGCATTGCCCTTTCTCACCTCGAGAGTTGGTGCAAACTTCGTCGGTGCATCCAAACCCCGCGATATGATACGCTTTGTCACACATAAACCTCCTTGTATCTTCCTCAAAACAGCCACCATACCTACCTATCATGGACCTTCCATAGCCATTCCGAGATATATTGCCATGCAACTTCCATCATCATCATATACATGACTTGAGAATTCATTGTCATATTGCTTTGCATGATGGTATGATAGCCAGCATGATGTTTTCATGGCTTTGTCCATTTTTTGATGTCATTGCTGCGGTAGATCATTGCACACCCCGGTACACCACCGGAGGTATTCATATAGAGTCATATCTTTGTTCTAGTATCGAGTTGTAACATCGAGTTGTAAGTAAATAAAAGTGTGATGATCATCATTATTAGAGCATTTCCCCAGTGAGGAAAGGATGATGGAGACTATGATTCCCCGCCCCCCCCCCCCAAAGTCGGGATGAGACTCCGGACGAAAAAAAATAAAAAAAGAGAAAGGCCAAAAAAAGGAGAAGGCCCAAAAAGGAAAAAAATGAGAGAAAAAGAGAGAAGGGGCAATGTTACTATCCTTTTACCACACATGTGCTTCAAAGTAGCACCATGTTCTTCATATGGAGAGTCTCTTGAGTTATCACTTTCATATACTAGTGGGAATTTTCATTATAGAACTTGGCTTGTATATTCCAATGATGGGCTTCCACAAATTCCCTAGGTCTTCATGAGCAAGCAAGTTGGATTTAGACCCACTTAGTTTCAGTTTGAGCTTTCATATACTTATAGCTCTAGTGCATCCGTTGCATGGCAATCCCTATTCCTCTGTAATGTGCCGGACACACCCGCCGGTGGCCGTTACTCCTGGCGGGATCTAGACTGGCCCCACAGATCAATACTAGTCTTTTCTGCACACTTTGTCCTCACTCATGCGCACCCGGGAGCAACTTCCCGGTCTGTCACCCATCCTAACACTACTCCAAGTTGAGCACGCTTAACTTTGGAGTTCTGTCTGAATGGGCTCCCGAAAAAGAAGGAATTCCTTATTGATATGAGTAGTCTATGATCCCTAATAAGCCAGGCCATCACATACACCCCCACTCAGAGGAATCGACATTCTCGTCGGGCCATAGGAACGTTCCCTCTTGGCACATACGTTTGTGCTTCCAGTCCAGTACATGTGCCATGCCGTGTGCCACGACGGGTCACAAACATGATGAACAACACGACCACGCACATGTTCGCAACCATCCATGTAACCGTGAGGGTCGGCTCTGATACCAACTTGTAACGCCCCGGACACACCCGCCGGTGGCCGTTACTCCTGGCGGGATCTAGACTGGCCCCACAGATCAATACTAGTCTTTTCTGCACACTTTGTCCTCACTCATGCGCACCCGGGAGCAACTTCCTGGTCAATCACCCATCCTAACACTACTCCAAGCTGAGCACGCTTAACTTTGGAGTTCTGTCCGAATGGGCTCCCAGAAAAGAAGGAATTCCTTATTGATATGAGTAGTCTATCATCCCTAATAAGCCAGGCCATCACATCCTCACATTGACATCAATTGATGGGCATCTCCATAGCCAGTTGATTAGCCGCGTTGATGTGAGGCTTTCTCCCTTTTGTCTTCTCCACATAACCCCCATCTCATATTCTATTCCACCTATAGTGCTATATCCATGGCTTATGCTCATGTATTGCGTGAGGGTTGAAAAAGCTGAAGCGCGTTAAAAAGTATGAACCAATTGCTCGACTTGTCATCGGGCTTGTGCATGATGTGAATATTTTGTGTGGTGAAGATGGAGCATAGCCAGACAATATGATTTTGTAGGGATAACTCTCTTTGGCCATGTTATTTTGAAAAGACGTGATTGCTTTATTAGTAGGCTTGAAGTATTGTTGTTTTTATGTCAAATGATAGACTATTTATTGGAATCACTCGTATCTTAATATTCATGCCATGATTAGATATGCAATCAAGATTATGCTAGGTAGCATTCCACATCAAAAATTATCCTTTTTATCATTTACCTACTCGAGGACGAGCAGGAATTAAGCTTGGGGATGCTGATACGTCTCCGTCGTATCTATAATTTTTTATTGATCCATGCCAATATTCTACAACTTTCATATACTTTTAGCAACTTTCTATACTATTTTTGGGACTAACTTATTGATCCAGTGCCCAGTGCCAGTTCCTATTTGTTGCATGTTTTTTGTTTCGCAGAATATCTATATCAAACGGAGTCCAAACAGGATAAAAACTTACAAAGAGTTTTTTGGAATATATGTGATTTTTGGGAAGAAAAATCCACGCAAGACGATGCCCGAGGGGGCGACGAGGCAGGGGGCGTGCCCCAGGGGGGCACGCGTGCCCCTGACCCTCGTGCCCACCTCGTAAGGTGGTTGGTGCCCTTCTCTCGCCGCAAGAAAGCTAATATCCGGATAGAGATCGTGTTAAAATTACAGCCCAATCAGAGTTATGGATCTCCAAGAATATAAGAAACAGTGAAAGGGCAGAATGTGGGAACGCAGAAACAGAGAGAGACAGAGAGATAGATCCAATCTCGGAGGGGCTCTCGCCCCTCCCACGCCATGGAGGCGATGGACCAGAGGGGAAACCCTTCTCCCATCTAGGGAGGAGGTCAAGGAAGAAGAAGAAGGAGGGGGGCTCTCTCCCCCTCGCTTCCGGTGGTACCTGAGTGCCACCGGGGGCCATCATCATCACCGCAATCTTCACCAACAACTTCACCGCCATCATCACCAACTCTTCCCCCCTCTATGCAGCGGTGTAACCTCTCTCTTGCCCGCTGTAATCTCTACTTAAACATGGTGCTCAACGCTATATATTACTTCCCAATGATGTATGGCTATCCTATGATGTTTGAGTAGATCCGTTTTGTCCTATGGGTTAATTGATGCTCGTAATTGGTTTGAGTTGCATGTTTTATTATTGGTGATGTCCTATGGTGCTCTCCATGTCGCGCAAGCGTGAGGGATTCCTGCTGTAGGGTTTGCAATATGTTCATGATTTGCTTATGGTGGGTGGCGTGAGTGACAGAAGCACAGACCCGAGTAAGTAGGTTGTTGCGTATGGGATAAAGAGGACTTGATGCTTTAATGCTATGGTTGGGTTTTACCTTAATGATCTTTAGTAGTTGTGGATGCTTGCTATAGTTCCAATCATAAGTGCATATGATCCAAGTAGAGAAATTAAGTTAGCTTATGCCTCTGCCTCATATAAAATTGCAATAATGATGACCGGTCTAGTTATCGATTTCCTAGGGACAAATAACTTTCTCGTAACAACAAGCTCTTTACTAAAACTAACTTAGTTGTGTCCTTATCTAAACAGCCCCTACTTTTTATTTACATGCTCTTTATTACCTTGCAAACCTATCCAAAAACACCTACATAATACTTCTAGTTTCATACTTGTTCTAGGTAAAGCGAACGTCAAGCGTGCGTAGAGTTGTATCAGTGGTCGATAGAACTTGAGGGAATATTTGTTCTGCCTTTAGCTCCTCGTTGGGTTCGACACTCTTACCTATCGAAAAATTTTGCGATCCCCAATAATTGTGGGCTATCAAGTCCCTTAACTTTTAAAGAATCGGCTAGAGATGGCCTTATGCCTTGTTTATTTCAGTTCTTCACAATGTGATGCTCTATATGTGCAACTATTTGTCATGCAGTTCAATTTCATCAATAACAGTTTCCACAATACCACTATGAATTACGATATTTGGTTGTTGTTAAGGATATTTCATTTAACATGCCTTTTTGTTTTTCTAACAATCACTAGTGTACTTTACACCTGCACAATACCAGTTTGAATGACTATTTGCATGTTTTTAAATGTTATGCCTGATGCAGTTAACAGACCTTTCCACTTCTTGTTTTTCATGACTAGCGTGCTTAAGCCTGCACACTGAAGCTATGATTTGTAGATCATGTTGTCTACCATGTTTATATTTGGTTGATGTTTAGCCTGTTGTGCTTAACATGCCTTTATATGTACTCATATAGGACAATATTGAGAACAGTGTTGTTTTTCATCGAGGTTAGTTTCATCGCACTACTTATATGTACTCACTATTCGGGATATCAGTAGCTAGTACCATATAGCCTAGGGGCTGATAAGGGATTAACCGTTGAATCAGACATTTCACTGAATATATCTATAACTCATTTATCAATAGGTAAACTATGGCCATATTTAATATATCTGAGGCTACATAGCAACATGCATTGTATTGAATGACTAAATATGCAATCCCAGGCTACATAGCAACAATGCTGATGATGTCTAGATATACATGTAATGAAATCTTATATAATGGGATGGAGGGAGTGTTGTACTACATCATTTTGCAATTGTTGTTTAGCTTCTAATATTAACTTGGTGCTTTTAGGTACATATGTCATTGCCAAAGATCCACACTTCGACCCTTTCTACGTATGGGGCGATGAGACATTCATGAGCCAGCATCAAGTGAGGAAACTGATAAAGATTGTTATTTAAATGGGTCAAAAGATGTCAATCAAACTATTTGTTTACACTTTAAGACAATAGTGAACTGCAGGATGGTAACTAAGACCATGTAGCCTTCTTTTTACTGCCCGTAATGAGTTGTGTTAGATGATAATGTCTGAATCTTTTTTCCTTTGCAGTGGATCCTGATGCAGTTTACTCAAGATTACCTCTCAAACTACATGATTGGCGCCCGGCCATCACAAGGGGTTGGACTAGAGTCGTGCATGCCTTCTGCATCCAGGAGAGCACAATAGGGCCATTCTGCTTCACCTTGTTCAGCAACCAGAATGTCTGTGGACTCTTTCTTTACCATATGTAATAGTACAAGTATAGAACCCTAGTTCATCATTCTTTATTTGGTGCTTACGTAGTTCGTAAACATATGTACTTGTGCATCGAATGATGCATTGGTTGTTTGAACCTGAAGGATGTGAATAAAGCTATACTCTACTTTCAAGTTTAAATTAGGTACAAATTTAAATAGCAGCAATTAAATTAGGGCGAAATTACGGTGTGCAGGTCATTACGGCGCACACGGTTAATAAAGCACAGCGTGTGCAATATACATCATAATCCGACATGGTTCATGGAGAGGAACATGTGTAACAATGCACACAGTTGCCGTTTGCAAAGCGTGTGTGATGCAGACACTATCAAATATGGTGCAGGAAAAATAAATGTGTGTGATTGTCTACCTATCGTACACAGTTTATAATCATGAACTATTTGTGATGTGCCAGGCATCGTAAACATAGAGCCAGTTTCGTACGTGCCTAGAAAACTCCCATGCCTGGAATCTACATGGTTTTAGGTAAAACCACAAAACTCCGACTGTGATGGCAATGCGGGCACAAACGAGTAGCAAGGATGAAGCGTTTGGGATATTCAAGATATCAGAAACTGTTATATAGGGACAACTGTATGCATCAAGGCTCCCTATATCTGACGGTTTCTGGGTTGTGTGGGAAGGACCCCCCTATCGCCCACACTCACTTTTCGATGGTTCCAAATGCCGTCGTGGAAAGGGGTTAAAATTGTTTGTATAGAACATCGTTGTACCAGTGTGATTGCCCCTCCCATCGCCTCCTTTTCGCTATTTGATATCCCAGGCCGCCATAACCTCTCTGCTCCAACTGCAAAACCCCACCCTCCTCTGTCTGCCACCTCACCGCTGCCCAACCGGAGCCTCTTTCCCGATGACGTCGTTCACTGCAACAGCCCGACGTCCCTCATCCACCTCCGTAGATGAGGATCCTTCGTCAATCTCATCGTCCCGCTAGTTCAGCCGCCCATCCTCCACCTCCAAGGAGCTGCTCTGACGATCATCGTGGCTGATCCATCCCCACAACAACGTCTTAAGATACTCCACCGGAACGCAGCATCCTCACCAATTCCTCGGACAAAACTGAGGCCTACTCGGTGCCACCAAAGAGGTTGTACACTCATCGCATCACACCTTCTCCTTAACTCGACCTCCCAGCACCGATGGTGCTCCATCCCGCACCCCCATGGCGTGGCTACCTCGAAGCCGCCGCCACGGGCGACATCTCCCCGACGGCTCTCCCCCAGTGCGAGGCCCCTTTGGCGGCGGCGGTCATATCAACCGGATCTGCTGCTGCTGCTCCGTCTCTCGCTCACGCTAATGCTATTGCTCCGATTCTCGCTCACTATCATTGCTGCTCTACTCTTCCCCTCGCTTGTGCTGCTGCTCTGCTCTCCCCCTCGCTCATGCTGCTGCTCTGCTCTGCTCTTGCTCTCGCTCGCGCTGCTGATGCTGGTACACAGGCTGCTGCAGCTACACGAGTTGCTGCTCTGTCTCTTGTTCACGCTGCTCCTCCAGTCACTGCTGCTCCGGCTGCTATCTGCTACTGTGTTCCTTGTTGATCGCCTGTAGATTTAGATAACTGTTTCTCTACTACTTGTGCTCGAGCGGCCTAAACTACATGTGAAGTGCCTCTCTGCTACCAGTGCCTTCAGTTTCGAAAGTAACATTCAGATTCCATAGTAAATTTTAGTTTCAATAGTTAAGTTCAGAGTCAACAGTTTTTACCTCATCTGTTGTAGTCAAGTATTTTTTGGTGATGTAAATTTCACATCTATCACTTTTTGGTAATGTATTTTACATCATCTATTGGAGATGCTCTTAGAATCCCACTTGAGTTTAACAATGTCTGTCCTGTACTACTTCAGCCTCGACATCTTACGGCTCGCCGGAGCTGCTACAACGATGGAACCATCCATCACAACAGAGCAATGCCCTGGACGTCGTCTACAGATCTCTCAGATCTTCATCCACACCTCCGACAGCCACCTCTGCCGCAACTTCTTCAGCGACCAACCCAACGATGCTGAGGTCGACATGGCTACGGCAAAGAGGTTGTACACTTGTCGCATCAATTATTACTCTACGTTCATGTTGATCCATTAGGGATATTTTGGTTGAAAGGAAAAGTGAAGGAGAAACATAGCAATAGGAAATTTTACTATGGCACTCTACTATTCAATTATTCATGCATTTTGTTGAAAGGAATGGAGCAAAACATGCACCTGGACCTACTTTTCAAAATCCTATGCATGAAAACAAGACCAAGTGCATTAGTGGCAGAATAACATTCTAACTGTACACGCTTTAATATGGTTTTACTTTAATTTGACCATGTTTCTTTGCATTCCTCTGCACTTCCAATTCCTGTGAACCAAATACCCAACTTGACAGAAATCATGTGTTTACAAATGCCCTATTTCCCACGTGCATTTCTATCCTATTCCGGTGTTTTCCCTATCCTTGCGTTTTTAGAATCCTGCAAGCCAAAGGAGCCCTTATAGAGGTACTTCAGTTACATATAGGTGCCAAATAAAACTTTGTGTGGTCTCTCCTGCTCCTGTCGCGACGTCTTCCACATCACCAGAGCTATTCCATCGACAGAAGCATCCACCATACCAGACATCACGACTCCTGACCATCTTTTGCCGCCTCAGATCTCCTTCGCTGCCGCCGGCATCCACGACAACTTCATTAGCATCATCGACTCAGCAGATGAACCTGAGGGGTACATGAGTCCATAAGATAGGTCGCACTCTTTTGTTTCTGCTTATGTAATGCATTGCTTAATATTACCTGCTACTTTATTGTCCTATTTACCTCTTAGACTAAAAGTGAGGTCCAAATTAATGTTCAAACTTGAGTTTTAAGATTACTTGTGGGGCACATATCGAGGGAGCAATAAATAGTATCTCTGTCTAGTATCTGGTTGACCTAGGGTATGCCTATGTCGTTCATCTTGGATGGGAAACAAATAGTAAAGCAATCATCATTTGTCTTTTCAGTAAATTAAAGCTATCATCAGCCTGTTATCATTATTTTTGGATCCATCCATTGGTTGTTACCATCACTCTAGATTTCTGCATGCTCTCCTTACATAATGTCACTATACTTTTTCGTCTGCATATCAGATATTGTACATAGTCATGCTGAAGATGTAGAGAAAAATAGAAGAGTTTTGCGCGGCAATACAATGTCATGCAGACATCGCTCCATGGTGAGTTCAATGGCAAACACTCCCCCCCTCTCCAGATTGTAATCCAAAGAAAGATATCTGTTTTGAGGCGGATTCAGACGTAGCTGACCACTCCTATTTACCCCCCAAGGTGTTTGCTCCAACTTGGCATGATGATGTCGGTCATATCGTGCATATGTTGCCTTGCAGTGCCTACTTTCGACATCATATATGTCATCTGCTTAGTTTAGACATGTTAAGTAATGCCACCTGTTTAGTTTCTATATCATATATGGGAATTATGCAGTCTCATCTCTTTTAGCCAGCCATAATATATGTGAAATATACAATGACATCATGTTTAACCAGTCATCATATATTTGAATGATATCTTGCCCATCCTTTTCTTCATTACATTTCCAGTTGTCGACAATGTTTGTACATTAAACTACTCTTCCTGTGAATCAGCCATTTGAGTGGGCAATGGAAAAATCTGGAGTGAAAACAAGGTCTTTAGAGCAGAAGGTGCTACCTATCGAAGCAGATCTCTGGCTGGGTCCCGGTAGCTCCTCAGAGATGGATTCAGAGACAGATGACCAGTCCTATTCCCCCACCGAGGTGTGTGCTCTAACTTGGCACGGTTATACTGCTCATATCATGCATATGGTGTCTTGCATTGCATAGCTTAGACATCATATACACAATATTCAACACCATTTTCTTAGTTCGGACATCATATATGTGAATGCCCTCTGCTTAGTATATAAATCACACTAGCAAATATATATGGGTCAATGTGTCCCATCTACTCTGGCGTCTTCCTACTACAGCGCCATTGTGCGCCCCATCCTCTGCAAGACTAGTAAATATTTGGCCTATTTTATATTATTTGTAGTCAAAATTGTTATAACAAACATCGACCACTTTCGATAATAATTGAGGCCATGGTGGTCTGTCTATTCCAGATTAGGGTATTTTTGGTCCAAAATCTTTTCATTAAAATTTTGAGGGTTGAATCCATATAATTTTTTTCTAGGCGCTTCTATTATATGAGTGAATTAATCCTATAGAAAAAATTGACTCTAAGATCTTGGGGTGATACTTCATTTTATTAAAGTGCATACTAACTAAAGTAGCTCACTCATAAATTTAACGCAAAATTAAATGAGCAAATGCCACATCTGAACCCAAGGAAAAAATTCTAATTTGTTGTTCACATACTATTAGAAGATCATGTGCTGTCATTGAACGGAACTAAAATTTTGTAGCGCATGCAAGGCATTTCTTTGTTTTTGCATGTGGGAAAGCAAGTCACATCACGGGGCAATGATGGGTGATGGATGCTAATGAGAAAATAAATTAACAGGGAGAAAAGCTAATGGCAAACAATTCTTAATAGAAAAGTGTCAGTGAAATAATTCAAACTTGTGGGTTGGTCTATATCTGTTACATAGAATCGAACAACAACAAGACTAAACTATGTATGTTGTGTCTTCCTAAGCATATATGTAGCAAAAAATGAAATGAACATCTTTGGTTCATAAATATAGGTTTATAAGACAGAAGGTATACACACTTCCTATATTCCAAGCAGACCAGGCAGAAAGTTCCTTAGATAGCCTATATTATCTCATAATTGATACAGTGACAAGCTTTCAGTCATCTCATGCCCATCCAAACAAATATTCTTTTCATATGTACATGATGATTGTCTCATGTGAAATTACATTAAGCTTACCTAGAGACCATAATAACTTGTGAACTGTAAATGATCCATAAACGAAATACATGCATGTAGTGTTAGAATTGTATGATAGACACACACATCCTTGTACAATTGTTCTCTGCATGCATGTATATATTGTTCTGAGTGTTGATGGTCCGTTAGAAATCCGTACATGAACATGTATTCTGATGGTCATGAAGAAATCCCATGTTGCTGCAAATTGTGATGCAAAATGCAGAAAGGGGCAGCTCCTCATCAACGCACGGACATTCAAAAAGGGACTACTCTTCAACAGCGGTCGTGCGTCAAGACGTTGCCGCGGCCGGTGCAACCAGCTCCTCAGCGATGGCGGTCATACAATTCTTATCAGCGCATGAGTTCGTACTTACTGTGCATACATATACGTGAGTTTGCTAGCTGTGTATGAAATCCACGTACACATACGTACTATTCATACTCTGCCTTCTTCCTCTCCTCCTCTCCCTCTCACCTCTCTTCTGTTTTCCTCTATAAATTTCTTGAGCATGCTGGCACTGCTGGCCCTCCCAAGCTCCGCGCCGTCCTCCTACATCCACTTAAGCCTCCATGGACGGCCGTTGCGTCTGCATTGACCACGGGCGGCGCCGCCGCCGGCGATGATAACCTCCTCCACGTCTCCCTCCTTCCCATCCTCTCGCCCGACCGGACAGCATGCCCCGCCCAGGCCCATCATGTTGCCCGACATCTCGCTGAACCGCCGTGCACAAGTGCCACCTGCACTCCCCTATAGCCGGCTGCCACACATGCAACCGTGCGCCGCCATGCGCATCCTCCAGCGAGCCTCCTGTCTCCTGCTCACATGCCTGCAGTCGGCGGACCATGGTGCCTCTATCATATGCTAGCTCTCTGCCCTGCCTCCAACTCCGACGCCTCCATTGCCCCTTTTGTTCCACTCCCTCAACGAAGGCTGGCCTTAGCCCGGTGTGGCCCAACCGGTGCAAGATGCAGGAGGCCACCGAGGAGCCCGAGCTCCTCGCATGGACCCTAGTCGCAGTTCGTCGGAGTCAGCAGATGAGCGCCGCCCCTTCTCTGTTTTTCCTCCTCCCCTATCTGCTCATCTCCCACCCCCTCGTTTCTTCTCTATAGGAGCCCCAACGCCATGGATGCCCGAGCTCTTTACCACCTCGCTGACCGCTGCCGCGTTCTTCTACAGGGAGTCGCCAAGATCCGTCGGGAGCCTCCTCGCTCGTGAGTTCCTGCGCCGTCCCCGAAGCCCGAGTGTCGTTGCTCCTTGCTCGGGTGGAAGAGAAAAAGGACAGAAGGTGTGAGAGGAGGTTTCTAAAGGCCCATTACCGATTAGCATTGACGCTGCCCAGGCCCAGAGAGGTGAGGCATCATAACAGCCGAATCCTTTTATCTCTGAAACAATTTTAGTACCACCTTGATAATAGTACTCTATGGTGAACCAGCGATGACGACGGACGAAAATGGATGAAATTATGGTGGTAAGAAACAATAGCCCCTTTATTAGTAGGTATAGATATGTGAATTAAATCATGCGATCACGATTACTTAGATAACATGTATGTGAATTATGTCGTGCGAACCTGTTTACTAAAGACATCATATAATTATCTCATGTCATCCTGTTTAGTTTGTCATCATATCTTTGAATTATGTCTTGCTATGCTATCCAGTTTAGATAGGCATCATATATGTGAAATTATGTCATGCTATCCTTTTTAGTTAAATAATATACATGTCAATTATTTCATGACCTATTTTTTCCACACTATCTATTACATCTATCTCTCATACAAGGTATGTACATTCAACTATGTTTCCTATTTATCAGCCATTTGAATTGGAGCAGGTGATGGCAGTATCTAGTAGAGTAAAAACATGGTCTTCAAATAAAATAGTGCTACCTCTTGGAGGAGATAGCACCCCGGTTTTACATGCACGAGAACCAGCCCTACCACACATAACCCAGACTCCCGTAGATACGTCCATTTTGCTCATGCTTTTATATTGATATTTATTGCATTATGGGTTGTTATTACACATTATATCACAATACTTATGCATATTATCTCTTATTTTATAAAGTTTACATGAAGAGGGAGAATGCCGGCAGCTGGAATTCTGGACTAGAAAAGGGGCAAATATTAGAGACCTATTCTGCACAACTCCAAAAGTCCTGAAACTTCACAGAGCATGTTTTTAGAATATATAAAAAATATTGGGCAAAGAAAGCACCAGAGGGGGGCCACCAGCCAGCCACAAGGGTGGAGGGCAAGCTCTACCCCCTGGACGCGCCCCCCGACCATGTGGGCCCCCTAGCAGGCCTCCGGTGCCCATCTTTGGCTATATGGTGTGTTTTGACCTAGAAAAAATGGAAGGAAGCTTTCGGGATGAAGCGCCGCTGTCTCAAGGCGGAACCTGGGCAGGGCCAATCTAGGGCTCCGGCGGAGCTGTTCTGCCGGGGAAACATCCCTCCGAGAGGGGGAAATCGAAGCCAACGTCATCACCATCGATCCTCTCATCGAGAGGGGGTCAATCTCCATCAACATCTTCACCAGCACCATCTCCTCTCAAACCCCGGTTCATCTCTTGTATATGATCTTTGTCCCAAAACCTCAGATTGGTACCGGTGGGTTGCTAGTAGTGTTGATTACTCCTTGTAGTTGATGCTAGTTGGTTTATCCGGTGGAAGATTATATTTTCAGATCCTTAATGATAATTAATACTCCTCTGATTATGATTATGAATATGCTTTGTGATTAGTTACGTTTGTTCCCTGGGACATGGGAGAAATCTTGTTATAAGTAATCATGTGAATTTGGTATTCGTTCGATATTTTGATGAGATGTATGCTGTCTCTCCTCTAGTGGTGTTATGTGAACGTTGACTACATGACACTTCACCATTATTTGGGCCTAGGGGAAGGCATTGGAAAGTAATAAGTAGATGATGGGTTGCTAAAGTGACATAAGCTTAAACCCCAGTTTATGCGTTGCTTCGTATGGGGCTGATTTGGATCCATATGTTTCATGCTATGGTTAGGTTTACCTTAATTCTTCTTTCGTAGTTGCGGATGCTTGTGAGAGGGGTTAATCATAAGTGGCAGGCTTGTCCAAGGAAGGGCAGCACCCAAGCACCGGTCCACCCACATATCAAATTATCAAAGTAACGAACGCGAATCATATGAGCATGATGAAAACTAGCTTGACAACAATTCCCATGTGTCCTCGGGAGCGCTTTGCTTTATATAAGATTTCATCCAGGCTTGTCCTTTGCAACAAAAAGGATTGGGCCACCTTGTTGCACCTTAGTTACTTTATTTACTTGTTATCCGTTATGATTTACCTTATCACAAGACTATCTATTACCGATAATTTCAGTGCTTGCAGAGAATACCTTGCTGAAAAACCGCTTATCATTCCTTCTACTCCTTGTTGGGTTCAACACTCTTACTTATCAAAAGGACTACGATAGATCCCCTATACTTGTGGGTCATCAAGACTCTTTTCTGGCGCCGTTGCCAGGGAGTGAAGCGCCTTTGGTAAGTGGAATTTGGTAAGGAAACATTTGTATAGTGTGCTGACATTTACTCTCACTTTTTACTATGGAAAATAATCCTTTGAGGGGTTTGTTCGGGGTATCTTCACCTTGACCGGAACCACAATTATCTACTCCTCAACCTACTACACCTACTGAAAATATTTATTATGAAATCCCTTCGGGTATGATAGAGAAACTGCTAGCTAATCCTTATGCAGGAGATGGAACATTACATCCTGATATGCACCTATTCTATGTGGATGAAGTTTGGGGATTAGTTAAGCTTGCAGGTGTGACCGAGGATGTTGTCAAGAAGAAAGTCTTCCCTTTATCTTTGAAGGGAAAGGCATTGACATGGTATAGGCTACTGGATGATATTGGATCATGGAACTACAACCGACTGAAATTGGAATTTCATTAAAAGTTTTATCCTATGCATATGGTTCATCGTGATCAGAATTATATGTATAATTTTTGGCCTCGCGAAGGAGAAAGTATCGCTCAAGATTGGGGGAGGCTTAAGTCAATGTTATATTCATGCCCCAATCATGAGCTCTCAAAAGAAATTATTATTCAAAAAATTTATGCTCGACTTTCTCATAATGATCGATGCATGCTTGATACTTCTTGTACTGGTTCCTATATGAAGACAGATATTGAATTAAAATGGGATTTATTGGAAAGAATTAAACGCAACTCTAAAGAATGGGAACTCGATGAAGGTAAGCAGTCAGGTATGAACCTTAAGTTCGATTGTGTTAAATCTTTTATGGATACCAATGATTTTCATGATTTTAGCACTAAATATGGACTTGACTCTGAGATAGTAGCTTCTTTCTATGAATCATTTTCTACTCAGGTTGATATCCCTAAGGAGAAGTGGTTTAAATATCATCCTTCCATTGAAGTTAAAGTTGTAGAACCTATTAAAGTTGAAGAAGAAACTATTACTTATAATGTTGATCGTATTGTTCCTACTGCTTATATTCAGAAACCACCTTTTCCTGTTAGAATAAAGGATCATGCTAAAGCTTCAACCGTGGTTCATAAGAGTTATACTAGAACACCTACACCCCGTGAGCAAATTAAAGTTGAACCTAGTATTGATATTGTTAAAGATCCCTTGGTCGATAATATTGAGGGGCATGTTAGTTATTTCTATGATAAAGCTGCTAGGATTGCCAAACCCAATATGAAAGATAAACATAGACCTGTTGTTGGCATGCGTGTTGTTTCTGTTAAAATAGGAGATCATTGTTATCATGGCTTATGTGATGTGGGTGCTAGTGTGAGTGCAATTCCTTATACCTTATATAAAGAAATCATGAATGATATTGCACCTGCTAAGGTAGAAGATATTGATGTTACTATTAAGCTTGCTAATAGAGATACTATATCAACAATTGGGATTGTTAGAGATGTTGAAGTCTTGTGTGTGAAGATAAAATATCCTACTGATTTTCTTGTTCTTGGTTCCCCACAAGATAATTTTTGTCCCATTATATTTGGTAGACCCTTCTTGAATACTGTTAATGCTAATTTAGACTACGAGAAAGATATTGTTATAGTTTGTTTAGGGGATATGTCTAAAGCTTTTAATTTCTCTAGATTTCATAGACAACCCCATGATAAAGAATTTCCTAGTAAGGATGAAATTATTGGTCTTGCTTCTATTGTCATGCCTCCTAATGATCCTTTAGAACAATATTTGCTAGACCATGAAAATGATATGTTTATGAATGAAAGAAAGGAAATAGATGAAGTATTCTTTAATCAAGGACCTATTTTGAAACACAATTTCCCTGTTGAAATCCTTGGGGATCCTCCTCCACCTAAGATCGATCCCGTATTTGAGCTTAAACAATTACCTGATACTCTGAAATATGCTTATCTTGATGAAAAGAAGATATATCATGTTATTATTAATGCTAACCTTCCAGAGCATGAGGAAAAGAGATTATTGAAAAATCTGAAGAAGCATTGTGCCGCTATTGGATATACTCTTGATGATCTTAAGGGCATTAGTCCCACTCTATGTTCGCACAAAATAAAATTGGAGAAAGATGCTAAACCGGTTGTTGATCATCAGCGATGATTAGATCCTAAGATGAAAGAAGTTGTAAGAAATGAAATACTAAAGCTTCTGGAGGCAGGTATAATTTATCCTATTGCTGATAGTCAATGGGTAAGTCATGTTCATTGTGTCCCTAAGAAGGGAGGTATTATTGTTGTTCCTAAAGATAAGAATGAATTGATTCCTCAAAGAATTGTTACAAGTTATAGAATGGTAATTAATTTTCGCAAATTAAATAAAGATACTAGAAAAGATCATTACCCTCTACCTTTTATTGATCAAATGCTAGAAAGATTATCCAAACATACAAATTCTTGCTTTCTAGATGATTATTCTGGTTTCTCTCAAATACCTGTGTTAAAAGATGATCAAGAAAAACCACTTTTATTTGCCCTTTCGACACCTTTGCTTATAGACGTATGCATTTTGGTTTATGCAATTGTCGGAGTCACGGCCCACGGATAGCCTAACCCGAGTCCCAGAACCTTTCAAGACTTCGGGCCGGCTGCGCCCCTCGAGACGTCAAGATGAAGCACCGTCTTCTGGTGCCTGGCTGGCTGAACGGCTGACTGCCAGAAGACAGCCACGCTTAGGAAGGCGGCTCCAAGATGGGCTGACTCCTGGCAGGCGGCCTCTAGAGAGGCCGGCTCCCAGCAATTGGCCCATGGTGCCCTCAAAGTCCGCACCCCCATTAAGAGGACAGGACGGGGAGAGGCAGCAGTGCAGCCCATCCCCCCGAATCCAAGGTCGGGCGTGGCCACAGTGCTCCATACAGGCGGAGATCTCCGCCCGGTGCAGCACTATTGCCAGTCCGCCCTGACAACATTCCTCACCAGTCGGACCCGGGGAAGGCCAGCTCCCGGAAGTCGGCCCGTTCCTTCCTCAGGGCCCCACACACCATTAACTAGATAAGACGCGGGGTGGCTACAGTGATCTCCCACCAGGCGGCAGAACAGTAGCCACGCACCCCTGACCAGGCAAGCGTCATTAGCATCACGGCAATAGTAATCCGCAACCGGCAGACCTGCGAGCGGCGGAGGCGGCCTGTCGGCTCCCTACCAGACCAGCCGGCAGGGCCCACAAGACGGCGGTCCCTAGCAGTCGGTGGAGAAGCCGGTGACCAGAGAAACCGACAGCCGGGTGCCACACCTGGCCAGATTACCATTGTACCCCTGGGGGGAGGCCTATATAAATCCCCCAGGGCACCCATGCAAAGGGTTGGAACCTGTTAGAAATAGACTCACACCTGGGGGGGAGGATAGCAAGCCTTGCCTTCTTCTACCTCTAGCATACAGCTCGAGGAGCACCATTGTACTCACTAGTGCTTTAGTGATCATGCGGAGACCCTGCAGAGCAGGACTAGGGGTGTTATCTCCTAGGAGAGCCCTGAACCTGGGTAAAGTACGCCGGTGTTCGTGTATATGCCTTATCCCGCTTCCAGGCACCGGCGACGTTCTACTTGCTCCCACCATGATAAGCCATCCGTTGGCATATGTCGCACCCAACCCCCGAAATTTGGCGCCCACCATGGGGCGACGTGCACCGTCTCCCGGAGACCTGTTCTAGATGGGAACCCTGTTCCTTCCTGGAGAGCGCAACCAGCTCGGCATGCCAGACGGTGTCTGCGCCGATGCACTGCACGGCGCGGAGGTTGCCTGCGCAGCGAGCTACCTCATCGATCTTGTTGGTGAGATTCGCCTCTCCGACGAGCGTGCATATGATGCGGGCACCGATGGCCCCGAGAGCCGCCTTGTGAGCCTCCTTGCTCAGCTCCACGTCGCCAGCGAGCCTCCTGCTAACTTGGAGTCGGTTGGCTTCACCGACCCGATGTTGGTCGACTCCGACACGGCATCACTTGACGCGTTCCCATCCAACGTGGTGGTCTATGACGATCCACTTCCTCGCACGGACATCAGCGGCAGCACTGTCACGGAGGTGCTCGTCATTGGCCAGGGCGAGTACTCTGGCGGAGGTGGCCATGATCCATTGCAGGCGGCGATGCAAGACCTGGTTGTGCCTATCCCGGAAGACACTGACACTGAGACGCTGGAAGCACGCCGCGTCCAGCTCGTCGAGAGCGCCAACTGGCTGGCTAGCATGAGACGCCTTTCGGTGGCCTACCAGCGGGAGATGAACTGTGCAGTCGGTGGCATGCCGGCTCCTGGTGGGCCTAGTCGCATTGGTTTGGTCTGGCAGCATGGCGTGACCATCGCCAGCATGTTCGGGACAGATTGCCCCGTATACGCCATGCCTGTAGAGAACATACGAGCTGCCCAGGCGGCAGCAGACGAGCTAGACAAGCTTGAGGGCGACGAGCGTCACCACATGATGGAGAGAGTCAAGCAGCTCCTCGACGCGGCTGCTGAGCAGCAAGATGCCGAGTGTCGCACCGAAGCGCCCGGTCGGCGAAATGACGACCCGCCTCCTCGAAGAGATCAAGGCGCGACATCCCAGACGACGACTGGTGACGTCCGCGATAGAAGAGACAAGGAGTCGGCTGCCAGCCACAGCCGGACCCATATCACCATCGAGTGCGACCAAGACGGCCGCCCTAGGGAAGTGCAGCGGCAAGACAGATGTCCGCCTCCTCCTCCTCGCAGGGAGAGGTGCATTTTCCCACCGCCTCTCGACCACCCATCACTCGGCGACCGCCTTGGCCGCTGAGAAGGAGTCGGAGAAAATGATGCCCGCCATCGGATCAATCGCCTTAATCGATCCCTAGCACTAGAAGAAGAAGACGAGCTGGGTCTGCCTTGTTTTGGCCCCCACATTTGAGATGAGACCTTCCCCAAAGGGTTCACTCTCCTGAGAGATACACCCAAGTATACTGGCTCCATGAAGCCGGAGGACTGGCTGGTTGACTACTCCACAGCCGTCAGCATCGCCAACGGCAACAAGCGCGTTGCCGCGAAGTACGTTCCGCTCATGCTCCAGGGAAAAACCGGGACATGGATGAACAGCCTAAAGCACCACAACGTCAACAACTGGGTTGATTTTACTAAAGCATTCATTCGCAACTTCACCAGCACGTACAAGCGGCTGCCAAGCCTCGCCAACTTTCCTTGTGCATCCAGGGCCCCAACGAGTCGACTCGCGACTATCTCACGCGCTGGGCCGAGTTGCGCAACTCTTGTGAGGGCGTGCACGAGGTGCAGGCCATCGAGTATTTTACGAACGGGTGCCGAGAGGGCACCCTCCTCAAGCACAAGCTTCTGTGTGACGAGCCGGCGACCCTCGACGAGCTGCTAATCATAGCAGACAAGTACGCCACGGCCGACTCCTTCATGAAGGAGGAGATTCAAGTCAATGTGTCGGGCAAGGTGGCCCCTCAAGCTCCTCGGACCCCGGCTGGTGAGGCCAGTCGGCGACAGCAACCGAACAACAGCAAGCGCTTGGCCATGCAGCCGGCTCCCACAAGCCGAAAGGTGGCAACAGTCGAAGATCAGCAGCTAGAAGGGCAATTTCCTCCCAAACGCCAGAAGGACGGCAAGCCCAACTGGTTGCCCACCTTCTCGTACGAACAGAATCTCGATGCACCCTGCAAGTTCCACAACGGTGCGAAGCCGTCCAATCACACCACTCGGAAGTGCCATTAGCTCACCGGGATCGCCAAGGGTGACGGGCTCCAGCCCCGTCCACCAGCTGGCCCGCCACCTCCTCCTCCACAGCAGCCGGTGGCTCGGCCTGTCGGCACCATACAAGATGATTATCTTGAAGAGCATGGGACTTATGGCGTGTTTACCAGCGTGGCCAATGACAGGCGCGGCAGACGGCAGCAGCGACAAGAAGTAAATGCGATAGCATCGGGAGCCCCGGAATTCATGCATTGGTCTGAGAAGCCCATCAACTGGAGCCAAGCCAACCACCCGGAGGTGATGCCCAATCCCGGCTCTTATGCTCTGGTGTTGGATGCCACGTTCGCCACCGAGAGGCGAGCTGCTCACTTCTCCCGAGTTCTGATAGATGGCGGCATCAGCATCAACATTCTGTACAAAGATACCATGGAGAAGTTGAGAATCAAGCAGAGACATCTTCAGCCTAGCCAGACTGTTTTCCATGGTATAGTTCCTGGCCTTTCCTACTTGCCAATCGGCAAGACTCTGATAGATGTCCTCTTTGGGGACAAAAATCATTTCCGCCGAGAGCCAGTTTGGTTTGAGGTGGTGGACCTTGATAGCCCTTATCATGCGTTACTTGAACGGCGTGCCCTGGCCAAGTTCATGGTGCTCCCCCACTATGCTTACCTGAAGATGAAGATGCCGAGCTTCAAGGGAATGCTGACCATACCAGGGGACTTCAAGAAGTCGTCCGCCTGCGTAGCAGAAAGCAGCCGGTTAGCCGAGTCCCTCGTGATTGTGGCTGAGAAGCGGCTCCTGGACCAGGTTGTGGCGATGGCCAGCAAGCAGCCGGAGATGTCACCCAACCCCAAGGAGTCGGAGGTCGAGGGCTCGTTCAAGCCGGCGAAGGAAACGAAGAAGATACCCTTGGACCCGGAGCACCCGGAGAGGCATGCTGCCATAGGCACAATCCTTGACAGCAAATAGGAAGGCGAGCTCATCGATTTCCTCTATGAGAATCAGGACATCTTTGCATGGTCTCCCATGGACATGACGGGTGTTCCGACGGAATTCACCGAGCACAAACTAGACGTCAGGTCAGACACCAAACCAGTCAGGCAGCCCTTGCGGTGCCTGTCGAAGGAGAAGAGAAGAGTTGTTGGAGAAGAGATAGCCCGGCTTCTAGGAGTTGGCTTCATAATGGAAGTGTTCTTCCCCGAGTGGCTAGCCAACCCGGTCCTAGTGCTGAAGAAGAACAAGCTGTGGCGCATGTGTATTGATTATACCAGCCTCAAAAAAGCATGCCCCAAAGACCCATTTGCTCTTCCAAGAATCGACCAAGTGATTGACTCCACAACTAGATGCAAGTTGTAGAGCTTTTTGGATGCGTACTCAGGGTATCACCAGATCAAATTGAGCCCGGCCGACAGGCTAAAGACCACATTCATCACGCCATTCGGAGCCTTCTGTTACCCGACCATGATGTTCGGCTTGAGGAATGCCGGCACCACATTTCAACGTTGCATGCAGAAGTGTTTGCTCAAGCAACTCGGCAGAAACGCCCACGTTTATGTGGACGATGTGGTGGTGAAGACGGAAAGGCGAGGAACGTTACTAGAAGACCTCAAGGAGACCTTTGAGAAGTTGCGCCGATTTTAGATCAAGCTCAACCCGGAGAAATGCGTCTTTGAAGTGCCAGCCGGCCAGCTCCTTGGCTTTCTGGTATCAGAGCGCGGCATAGAGTGCAACCCTGTGAAGATCAAGGCCATCGTGAGGATGGAGGTGCCCACCCGACTGCTGGACGTGCAAAAATTTACCGGCTACTTGGCATCCATCAGCCGTTTCATCAGTCACTGGCCGAGAAGGCTCTTCCCCTGTACCAGCTCATGAAGAAGACCACTTTTTTCGAGCGGAACGACAAAGCGGATGAAGCCTTCCTTCAGCTCAAGAAGATGTTGACCACTCCGCCTGTCTTGGCAGCCCCGACTCCTAAGGAGCCCATGCTCCTCTACATTGCCGCCACCAGCCGGGTGGTTAGCACGGTCATAGTAGTGGAACGCAAGGAAGAAGGCAGAGAGCTCTACCAATCCAGAGGCTGGGGTATTACCTGAGTGAAGTGATGTCAGCCTCCAAACATAACTACCCTCATTACTAGAAGATGTGCTACGGCGTGTACTTTGCTGCCAAGAAACTAAAGCCATACTTCCAAGAACACCCCATCACTATGGTTTGCACAACTCCACATGCCGAGATCATTGGAAGCCGAGACGCTTCAGGCCGAGTGGCAAAATGGGCCATAGATCTGCCCCCTACACCATTTATTACCAGCCTCGCATCGCCATCAAGTCACAAGCACTGGCCGACTTCCTCGTCGACTGGGCCGAGACCCAGTACCTGCCGCCAGTGCCATATTCCACTCATTGGCGAATGCACTTTGATGGTTCCAAGATGCACACCGTTTGGGAGCCGGCATCGTCCTCACCTCTCCCAAAGGCGACAAGCTCAGATATGTGCTGCATATTCACTTCGCCGCCTCCAAAAACGTTGTTGAATACGAAGCACTCATTCACGGGCTCCGGCTTGCCAAGGAACTCGGCATTCGCTGGGTCCTGTGTTATGGTGAGTCCGACCTAGTGGTCCAGCAGTTGTCTGGTGACAGGGATGCCAAGGATACAAATATGGCAAGCTACCGCTTCCTCGTCCAGCAACTCAGTGGATATTTTGAAGGGTGTGAGTTCCTCCATGTGCCAAGAAATGACAATGAGCAAGCTGATGCCTTGGCACAAATCGGCTCCACCCGACAAGCAATACCAGGCGGCGTAGCCCTGCAGCGCCTCCTCAAGCCGTCTGTCCGACCATCGCCAGAGTCGGACTCCATCTTTGTGCCGGCTCCTCCTGAAGCAGTCGGATCCGACTTGAGGACCCGAGCAGCCGGCACAAGGAATTCGACAGGCGACCTGGAGACTGCAGCAGTCGGCCCGATGACTTCATCGACTCAGCAAGCGGCAGCCGGCTCCAACCCACCTCCTGTCCCAACCGCCCTTGTGCAAGTAGCAGTCCTAGTAGCCGAAGAAATTGCAGCACCTTCATGGGCTCAGGCCATACTCAACTTCTTGGTGAACAAAGAGCTGTCGACTGATGAGATCTCGGCGCGGCATGTGCAACGGCGGGCAGCAGCGTACACCATAGTTAACAAAGAGCTTGTGAGACGCAGCATGACTGGTGTCTTTCAGCGCTACGTAGAGCTGGAGCAAGGCCAAGCGATCCTCAAAGATATCCATCAAGGCGAGTGTGGTCACCACGCAGCCTCAAGAGCACTCTTGGCCAAAGCTTTCTGCCACGGTTTTTTCTGGCCGACTGCTCTAGAAGATGCCAACCACTTGGTCCAGAAATGTAAAGGGTGCCAGAAGTTTTGTTCAAAGCCACATCCGCCGGCTTCTGCACTCAAGACCATTCCGATCGCCTGGTCCTTTGCCGTATGGGGCCTGGACATGGTGGGACCATTCAAGACGGCATGCGGTGGCATGACTCATCTGCTTGTCGCAGTGGACAAGTTCACCAAGTGGATAGAAGCAAAGCCAATTAAGAAGTTGAATGGTCCGACTGCTGTGACATTCATCTCCGACATCACCATCCGGTATGGCATACCACACAACATCGTCACCGACAACGGCACAAACTTTGCCAAAGGCACCTTGGCCCGTTTCTGCGTGATGCAGGGCATCCGACTGGATCTAGCGTCCGTCGCCCACCTGCAGTCAAACGGCCAGGTGGAGCGAGCAAATGGCCTCATTTTATCCGGCATCAAGCCCAGATTGGTCGAGCCTCTGGAGCGATCGGCCGGCTGTTGGCTCGACGAGCTGCCGGCCGTCCTTTGGAGCCTGTGCACAACTCCGAACAAGTCAACTGGCTTTATGCCTTTCTTCCTTGTATACGGTGCTGAAGCCGTCATCCCGATAGACATAGAATGACTCCCCTCGAGTTACCACGTACACCGAAGAAGAGGCAGAAGAAGCATGACAAGACGGCGTCGATCTGCTGGAAGAGGGCCGGTTGTTGGCACTCAGCCGGTCCACCATCTACCAGCAGAACCTACGCCGATACTACGAACGAAAGGTCAAGCCAAGATCCTTCCAAGAAGGAGACCTTGTGCTCCGGCTGATCCAGCGAACACCCGGCCAGCACAAGCTCTCGGCACTGTGGGAAGGCCCCTTCATTATCAGCAAGGTGTTGGGCAATGACTCCTACTACCTCATCGACACCCAGAAGCCTCGAGCGCGCAAAAGAGATGACTCCGTCAAGGAGATGGAGTGTGCATGGAATGCGAACCTCCTGCAAAGGTTTTACAGTTGATGAAGTATGTGCCACGCCCACTTTTGTATTAAGTACGAAGACTCCGGATCCCCCGAGAAGAGCTCAGGGACTGCCCTCTTTTATCTATATGATAAGTATCATGCCTGTCATTTGCATTATTTCATTAGTCTGTCTGGCACCGGGTTCGACCAGTCGACCCGGGGACTTGCCGCCTTGTATTATGAAATGCTTCCTGCAGCAGGACAAGTAATGAATTGGCACCTAAGCTTTCTCCTGCCAGAGGCGGCAGCTCGCAGAGCGACTGTTCGGTCGGCAGGAGTTAAGGCTGAAGGGATGTCTGCATGAAAAATGGCTAAGGACCCAAGGCGTACACATAGTCCAAGTCGGCTTCCTGCCTCACAGTACGGCTGTCAAGAAGCCGGCCGGCCGGCTCCTACTTAACTTGCTAGAAAACTCTAATTGGCTAAGTACTTGCCTTCCCGAAAGTGGCTAAGTACTCGACCCAGCCACAGTCCGTGGAACGGCTGTTCGGCTGGCAAGACGGTAACCAAGGGAAGGAGACAAAGGAAAAAAGCCAAAGAGCGGAAGCAAGGAAAGACAGTACTCGACAGAAATATTTACACGTCAAAATGCCATTGGCCGAAATTCAACAAAAGTTTAAAATACACCACCCCGGGTGGAATTGTGCGAAGTTAACAAAGTTTTTCTAGGCTGATAAGCAGGAAAAAATGAAGGTAAAATGGCAACCTAGGAAGCAGCAAATGTGTTCAGCGGAACGGTGGAGTCGGTGGTGCCGGCTGGTAGAGCGGCCGGCTGGTCGGTTCCCGCTTGATCGCCTTCAGCAGCAGCCAGCCCGCTCGGGCATGGCCCGTTGCTGGAGGCACGGTCGAGTTGAGGCTAGCCGCCCGCTCCGACCTTTGGCGCCTCCTCTTCACATTCCTCCTCCTCTTCATCTTCTCCCTCATTGCTGGAGTCGATCACCTCGGCCGAGTCCTCCCCATCCTCCGAGTTCAGCCCGAACCACTCTGGTGGCGCCTCGGTGCCATTTCCAGCCAGCTCCGGGATGAAGACGCTGGTGTTGGTGTATTCGGTGATTGTCGGCGCCCGCTTGACAAGATAACCCTCCACTGCCACAAGATCCTCCTGGGCTTCCTATCGAAACGTGGTCAACTGGGCTAGATTTAGCCCAGGGTACCACGCCTTGACGAACTCCAAGGCCCGGCGCGCTCTGGCCTGGGCCGAAGAGCCTTTTCATGCCTCAAGGCGGCCGGCCGCCACCTCCAGCTAGTCGGTAGTCCAGCTGGGTGTGCGCGGAGCCGGCATGTCGGACCACAGGGCGGCGACCGCCTGGGCGGCGACACGTTGAAGGCGGCGCATCATCCGATGAGTCGGCCGAATACGAGCCTGGATGCTGAGAAGCTGCTCGTGAAGTGTGCGGGGGCCGTTAGCGGCGATCTCCTCACCTTCTGCGCTTCGTCCTACGTGATCGACCTCAATAGCCTGGTTGGCAGCACCAGAGTGACCTGGGAAGAAGTCTGCTCAAACGAAAAAGCAAAAAGTCAGATCGGAAACAAGAAGTCGGCTCGTTCAGAAGCCAGCGTCTTGAAGAAATAGTAAAGAGAGCAGCTTACCATCGACCATGTCATCAATCTCGCCAAAGCCGGCTGTCAGCATTGCTTCCTTGTCGGTCCAGGCAAAGTGCTCGATCTCGAACTCAGCAAGAAAACATGCCTCTTTGTCCGCCGCCTCCTTCTGGGCCTTCTTGATAAGCTCCGCCTGCTCCGCGAGTTGCATGGCTAGCCGGTCACGCTTCGGCCAGCTTGTTGTAGTCCACATCCCTGGCACGCAGTGCGGTGTTGGCTTGGCCCAGCTGCTGCTATAGGGCGGTGTTGGCCTCTGCAAAAGTAGAAGAAGAAAAGGACATCAACAATCAACAAAGAGAAAAGCAGTTGTCGGGAAGATCCGGCCCGACTGCTCAGCTGTCGGCTCGAATCTCGGGGACTACAGCCCGCGGGTGCGCCAGCGCGCCCTCGTGGAGAAAGAAAAACACTTACTATGGCTCTCCGACAAGTCGGCGGCCCGTTGTTCCGACTCCTGGACTTTGGAGTTGAAGGCGGCCGCACGAAGGTTATGATAATCCTGCAGCAAAGATATCAGACAATATCAGTACTCGGAGCTTGCCTATTAAAGTTTCGTGCCACCCGATCAGCAGTCGGCCCGAAACTCGGGGACTACACCAAGTGGGTGCGCTGGCGCGCCCCCACGAAGCAGTGCAAGAATCAAAAAAGCAAGAAGCATACCCGGATGGCTGCTCGCGACTCCAGGAACACGTTGTTGTAGTGCTTGAGTGTGTCGGCTTCTGCGCGGAGCTTGGCCTGGACGTCCAGGATTGCCTTTTTCAAAGGGCCCGTCCTGCCTCCCCGCTCCCACCCAATGGGCGCAGCGCTGGTCGCCTCGGCGTTCGAGATCGAAGAGCTCGCGGTGCCAGTCTCCAATGGGCGTGGCGCCGAGGCCGCTTTTGCAATTCGGCGGCGCGAGGGTGTGTGGACCTCTGGATTTGGGCCCGTCACCAGCTCGGCTCCGACTGGTGGCATCGGCAGGCCAGCCGGCTGTTTGTCCCACGCCTCTTCGGAGGGTGGTGGCGGGGGCACGATTACGTCCGGCATGACGACATCGCCGCCATCCCGCTCCATGACCGAATGCTCATCGCCGTCTCCCCTAGTCGGCACCACGAACTCTGGTGGTGGCGGCGCAGAATTCAGGGGGGTGACGAATATTGCCGACTGACGGCGCGTGGCTTCCTTGGCCTGCTTCTTTGCCGCATCGGCAGCTTCGGCATCCGCCGGCTTCTTCAAAGCAGCGGCCTCCGCCTTGGCCGCCTCCGCCTTCTCCAGGCAGGCGGCCTCCCGCTCCTTGCGCGCCTCGAAAGTCGGCGGACGAATCCATTCGCCGGGTGGTGGCAGAAGTCTCTGCCGACCCCACGATCAAGGCAGTGGCCGCCTTCTTAAGAGAGAGCGGAGCCCTAAAATCAAGAAATAAAACAAAGGAAGTTCCGAAGGATCCAACGATAAAGAAGAGCACAAGGGAAAGATATGTATGCCGACACCATAGGAGGCGCCTTTGGGAGCTTCTGGTACTTGGCCGCCTTCGCTGCGGCCTCTTGCCGCCTGGTCGTGGCGGTGGGATTCCTGGCCTTCTTTGGTGCGCTGCCGAATAGATGGCGCCTTGCTTATGCTTGTGCGCGCCCCCTCGAGTAGTCGGCTCGACAGAGGGGCCCGCGTCCACCCTGCCGGCGCCCCGCGCACGGCGCGGCTCTTCTTCCTCCTCGTCATCATCAGGCCAGGTCTCGATGCCGACTTCTTCAGAGCCGCCGTCTTTGTAGACGCCGCCTGTCGCGGTGTCCTCCAAGGCGGTCGCCCCCAAGTCGGGGTCATCCACGTCGCTCACTGCTGGGTCCGGTTGGTAGTCGCCGCCCGCCCCTACGATAGCGGTCGTCCCGTCCGACATATAGATCTGTTCCAGATGATGAGAGGCTGGCTGATCAAGACCAAGATAAAGACTAGAAAAACTTACCGCAGGCGGCGGGTCGGCGCGAGAATATAGCCGCTTGCCAAAGCTCCAAGACCCCTCCAGCTTGAGGCCGGAGACCTCTTTTACCAAGTTCGCGACCTCGGCAGCCGGCATCTCCTTGGTGCTCAGCCGGCACGGGCCGCGATGCCCACTCATCTGGCTGATCAAGTGCGGCCGACTTTGGAGCGGGAGAACCCGGCGCTCAACGAAGGCGACCAACAAGTCGGACGTCTTGAGGCCTTCTGTCTCCGTCAGCTCCCGGAGCCGTTGGATGGCGGCGACACCGTCTGTCAATACCAGCTTCGGCTTGTAGCCCCAACTTGCCCAGGGCTCGGCAGGCGGGCCGGCTACGTAGGCCGGCAGGTTGATGAAGTCGGCGGCCGGGTCCATGTTTTCCACGTAGAAGTAGGATTGCTGCTGTCGGATGTGGGGTTCCGGCAAACCCTTGAGGTTCGAACACAGGGGTGCGCGTGAAGTCTTTCCTTCCCACCAATATACGCCCTAGCTCGCTAAGATCTCGCGGACAAACTCGGCGAACTCGCAACACAGAAAGACACAAGATTTATACTGGTTCGGGCCACCATTGTGGTGTAATACCCTACTCCAGTGTGGTGGTGGTGGATTGCCTCTAGGGCTAATGATGAACAGTACAAGGGAACAGCAGCCTCCTGAGGTTGAGGTGTTCTTGAGCTCGGTGAGCTTGTGTGTGTGAGGATGGTCGAAATGATCTGTATCTTGCTAAGGTGGTGGCTAGTCCTATTTATATTGGCCCTGGTCCTCTTCCGAAATATCGAGCGGGAAGGGAGCCAACAATGGCAGGCCAATTTGAAGGGGGGGGGGCAGCTAGTACAAGCTATCCAGACCAAAGTGGTCTTCGCCTGCGAAAAGCTCTGTGGTGACGCCATCTTGGGCTCCACGATGACCTCCGTCTTGCCGTCCTCCTGGTCTTGGTCTCGTTGCACCAATATAGCAACCTTTGCCTGATGCCTCGATACTCTTCGCCTGCGCTCGCCTCCTTAGCACCAAAGAGGAAACAAGGACGCTGCGCGGGCCGGCGCCCGCCTGGTGACGTGCGTCATGGCTCACGTCACGAGGGCCTCGTGAGGCTTGCCCCTCCTTGATATCTCGGCTCCTCGTGAGCCTTCCTGGCTAGGCCACTCCAGAGGAGGCCTTGCGTCATCCACCTCGCGAGGCTTGGACCCTCGCGAGGGTCTTGGATGCTTTGTTGGTGAAGATGGGTCGTACAGCCTGCTGGCTCAGCCACGCCATGGGCCGTAGGCAGGCATGTCTGGGGACCCCCGCTCCCAGAACGCCGACAGTAGCCCCCGGGCCCAAGGTGCACTCGGGCTGGGCTTCGCGGCGAAGCCAAGGGCCAAGTTCGGAGCGCCGCGGGCCCCAAAAGCCTGCGACCTGATTGACCCATGGTGGATGATTGGATGTGGGCGTCTCCGCTTCCACATGTTGCCTCGCCAACTGCTCGACTTGTCAGGTCCCTGCGATATGCAAGGAAAACCATCATAACCTGCGATTGTGGGAGACGTCGGTTGGCCTTCCCTTGCTATAAATGGGGAGGGGGCGGAGCCCCCGTCGCCCATCTCTTCCTCGCTTGCTTGCTCCTTCCTCCTCGCTCCACTGTTGACAACAATGGCACCCATCAGAAAGTTCTCTACTGAAGAGAAAGGAAAGGCTCTCCGCGATGATCCGGGGCCTCTTCCGCCGAAGAAGAGGTCGATCCATAGCCGTGATGAAGCGGCGTTGCAGGTGGTGTCGAGGCCTTGGTGCGAGCGGCCTCCTCCGAGGTACCCACTAGCCTTGTACGCCCGAGCCGAGGGCTCGGGAGGACGAGGTGACGAGCAGCGCCGCCCATGCCGCATCCAGGGTCACCACGCCACGGCAACGCGCGCCGTCACCCCTGGGGTTCACGCCGTGGACTCCTCGCGTGAGTTGGTGATGTGGGCGCTGATGCCTCCGAGCTCCTGGATCCGCTTCCCCCGGTTCTTCTCCGACGTGATGCCACCGAGGGGGCCTCTCGAGCTCTGGCTGCAGCACGCCGACTGCAGTGCTCCGGCGACCTGAGCAGAGATCGAAGCGGTCCCCACTGGCAAGATCTTCAGGACGCGTGGCTGGGGCCAGATCGCGCGGGTCTGCCGTGCGAGGGGCGCCCTCGCGATCCACTTTGAGTAGGACGGCGTCTCCATGCTCTTCTTCAAGGTCTTCGATGCTGAGGGCCGCCGCCTGGAGTGCTGCTCTGGAGAGGAGCGTGAGGCTGACGCGCATCCCGCTCGCGGCCACTCCAGCAGCAACAGCCCTTGGGAGTCCAGCAGCTCTCCTGAGCTCTATGAGACTCCGGAGATGAGCGACGACAACTACGTGCCCCCGAGCTCTCACCGCGCTTGGAGCAGAGCTGCAGCATCCGGCCGTCGCCAACGCTGATCTTGATGGGGTTGGCGCCGGCCTCCCGTGACCCACTATTGATGATGGTGTCCACCATGGGAGGATGTAGATAGGATTCCCCTTAGTATTGGCTTTTGTTTCCTGCGATGAATCATGAATTACCCTGGGGGGGCATGTAAGGGTCTGTAATGTCTTTTGTCCTTATCTTCCCTGTTATGAGAATTTGGTGAACAAATGTCCCGTTAAGGCTCGGTCCCCCTTTCTTTTCTCGCGATAGCTTGTTGCTCTACGCTGACAGGTCCCGGTCTCCAGGTAGGCTACAGCCGTCGCTGGTATGCCAGGTCGCGTGACGTGGTCAAGGCCAGGAGGTGTGCGGCCCGAGGTCTAGTAAGACCCCCTAAGGCGTGATGCTCACGAGCTCCCCCTTAGCGCTCAAGCAGCCATGGTAAGGCGAGAAAGGGAGTTGACGTGGTTGCAACGGGGCTGCGGCAAGGCGTGAGTGACCATTAAGCCCAAACATTTAGCCAATCTGAGTGCGGGACTTATCTCGTTGATCTCGTGGCGACTCCTGGCGTTGCGCTAGGGCTGCGCGCCTACTCATGTCGCATAGCTACGCTGGCCCATACGAGTTTCCCTCCCCTCATGCTCTCCTTAGTGCTCTACGTCCTCAGGTCCTGGCCCTCGAGCGAGCTCAGTCGCCGCTGGTATGCCAGGTCGCGATGCCATGGTCAAGGCCAGGGGGTGAGGGTTGGAGAGCCAATAAGAGCTCCTGAGTCGTGATGCTCAGGAGCCCACCTTTTAACGCGCAAGCGAATTTCACAAGAGAAAAGGAGACACACGGTGCTGCCTGCTATCCTTCCCATGGGGTCCTTGTGAACAGGCGCAAGAAGAAACACGGTTTGCCATTACAGCTGTCAGCCTACCGCTGGTTGCTCTGGATGAGGAGAATGCATGGAGGGCCTGGTGAGGTGACGTGCGCGGGGCGTGCCGTGAGCCAGAGCTCGACCGCTCAGATTTGTCGGCGTGGCAGGGACGGACCCATGCACCAGCGCCGTGCCTATGTGGAGGCCCCGGGGGAGACGACGATCGAGCAGGTGATAGGAGTTGGTAGGTTAAGGATGGAGAGCAGATCAACTTGGATAAATGTAGGAAGATACATTCCACCGGGTCCGACCCGAGCGGCTTCGGGATGATGCAGCCCGAGGGGCGCCCCCAACAAGGTAAGCTGAAGACATAAGCAAAAGCGGTACATGCCGCAGGGACGGACCCACGCGGCCTGGGAATAATGCAGCCCGTGGGGCGCTCCCAGCGAAACGAGCTTGGAAGATGTCACCTGGTTCTGTAGACGAAGTAGAGTTGGTGCAGCTGAAGGCGTGTGTTGAAGAAATGACTCCTCATGAGCCGCCAGAACCTTGAGCCTCGGGAGGCTCCGAGGGTTCGGGAGGTTCCCTGAAGACCGTATCCATCTCCTCCATAACGGCGTGGTACCTGGCTTCCTGAGCCGCTAGGACATGTCGCATGTTGCGCTGATAGGATGACGCCACGCTCGGCAAGCCAAAGGGCATACGAACGTAGCTGTGCGGCGGGCCCTCACAGCGGCCCACACGCGAAGGCCAGAAACGCTCCCGAGATGTGGCCCTGTTGAGCCTTGGGATGTCGATGCAGACACGCAGCCCAGCATCCTCACCAGGATGCAGAGCTGCGCCCCATGGGTGGCTGTCGCCGCACATGACTCTTGCTTCTTGCAGTTCCTGGGTGGTCTTGGTGATGAACTCCTGAGTGGTGGGCACTCATTGCCCTGTGCTCTCCTGAGGGTCACGTACCGCGAAGCACGCTTCCAAGTGGTTCCCAAGCACCTCCCTCGTGAGGTTGGCAAGGTTTGAGGCCCTCCAGAAGAGAGCCCCTGAGCCCTGCCTGAGGAGGGCACCGGGCGTGCCTTCCTATGCGACGGAGGGAGGCGCCCCTGGAGGGGGCGCTGGTCCTAACGTGGCTTCTGCCGTGATGCCGTCCTCTTGAGGTCCTGCACGGCGCAGCTGCTTCTTCTTGGGGATGGCCTCCAGAGGGCCTTCATTTCTGCTGTCAGGGTCGTCGATTGCTGTGCCTTGAAAGGCGCGCTCGAGGGAGCACACCGCATCCCTCTCTTCACACGGGACCGTGATGATTCCTCCGCTTCCTGGCATCTTGAGAACATTGTAGCCGTGATGAGTGGCTGCCATGAACTTGGCCAGGGCTGGATACCCGAGGATGGCATTGTACGGCAGGAGGATGTGTGCGACGTCAAAGTCGATGAGTTCGGTGTGGTAGTTCTTGCACTCCCCGAAGGTGACAGGCAGGCGGACCTGCCCTATCGGCGTGGTGGAGCCGTCGGTCACTCCTAAAAAAGCCTTGGTGGGCTGGAGCTGCTCATATGGCACTTGGAGGTTGTCGAACGTGTCGACGGACAGGATGTTGAGCCCTGCGCCATCGTCAATGAGGGTCTTGGTGACCTGCACATTGCTGATGACTGGGGAACACAGCATAGGGAGGGTGCCAGCGGTGGCTGCGCACTTGAGTTGATCCGCCGAGTTGAAAGTGATGGCGCATTGGGACCACCTGAGCGGGCGCGTGGCCTCGAGCTTGGGGAGCGCCGCGTTCACCTCGCGAGCAAACTGCTTGAAGATGCACTGAGAGGCTGGGGCTTGGGCGCCGCCTAAGATGCAGGCGATCACGCGTGGCTCCTGGAAGCCCCCAGCCCCCTCGTCCTGGAGGTGGTCATCGTTCCTTCTTGGTAGCGGCAGCGGGGGAAGAACGGTGTTGCCCTGGGGGCGATCCTCACGAGGCGGGTCCCTCCAGGCACCCTCACGAGGCTGGTCCTGCCAGCGGTCCTCACGAGTCCGGTCGCGCCACTCCTGGCGCGGGCCATAGAGTCCCAGCGTCCGCCTCCACGTCCTCCTCCGCGGCCGTAGCCCCGGTCATTGCGCTCGGGGCATCGACCGTAGTGTCCTTCTCGTATGGCTCTGAGCTCTTGATAGTCGCTGGTGTTGTGGGTGTTTAGGTTGTGGAAGGCGCAGAACGGTCGGCCGTTCTTGGATGAGTCGAGCTGATCTCTGCCCCGCTTGATGTCGGACTCCGCTGTTAGCACAGCTACCTCCTTGCGCTTCACATCCTTGGCCTTGGCCTTCTTCTCCTCTGCGCCCACGGCTGGCGGCTCAAGGAGAGAGAGGCGCCGCTCCTCAGCTCTTGCGCACCTGGTCGCCAGGTTGAACAGCTCCTGAGATGTGCAGAGCTCCTCATGGATGGCGAGCTCTTCCTTCATCTTGACGTCACGGACGCCGTCGGAGAACGCGGAGATGATGGCCTTGTCCGTGACCTTGGGGATCTTGAGGAGGGTGTTGTTGAAGGGCTGGATGTACTTCTTGAGGGTCTCTCCTGGCTGCTGCCTGATGCGGCGTAGGTCACCTGCGGCCGGTGGGCGGTCGCGAGTGCCCTGGAAGTTGGCGACAAAGTGGTCGCGCATCTCGTCCCAGGAGGAGATCGAGTTGTGATGCAGGTTTAGGAGCCAGGAGCAAGCTCCATCCTTGAGAGCCATGGGAAACCAGTTCGCCCTGACCTTTTCGTCGCTGTTGGCCGCTTCGATGCTCAGCTCATAGAGCTGCAGGAACTCCGCGGGGTTGGTGGTACCATTGTAGCGAGGAGGCAGATCCGGCTTGAACTTGCCCGGCCAGGCGACGCTACGCAGCTCGGGAGTGAAGGCGCGGGAGCTAGCCGTGGTTGCCGGGGCCCGCCTCAGAGGTGGAGCTTGGTCTTGACAAGGTCTGCGCTGCACCGCTGCGGGCGGTGCGCGGTCTTGATGAGGTGGCGCGGGGAGCGTAGGTGCAGCTTCTCACGGCCGCGGAATTTCTTGGCAGCTTCTCTCTTCGTGTGCGGGCGCCGGGCGCGGCGGATCACGTTGCGGAGCCGTGCGCCTTGGTGCCAAGGCGACGTCTTGGGGCTGAGGTGGTGGAGGCGCACCATGAGCCCCGTCACCTGCAGCTGGTTGAGGAGGCAGAGAGTGGGACATCACCGGAGAGCCCCCTGCGGCGCGGATGAGCTCGGCGATGCGGTCGAGCCACTCCTCGTAGAAGTCATCGACCGGGCGGTAACGCAGGAGCTCATTCACTACGAGGAGCGCGGCCCGTGCCTCCATGGGAGCGCGGTGCGCGTGAGACGAAGTATCGGAAGGGGTCAGTGATGGAGTGGCGGTGCGGCCGTCCTGCCGCACCGAAGGATGCAGCGAGGATGCCTATTGCTCATTCCCCGCCGGGCCGGTGGCTGCGTTGGTAGCGGGAGACGAAGAACGGAGATGTGGCCCGCCGACGGGAGCCGTCTGAGCGACGGGGGCGGTGAGGGCAGCCCGACGCTCAGCTCGAGCACGGAGAGCGTCCGCCATGGAGACGACGGAGCGACCGAGCGACGAACTGATGGAAGGGAAGCTACAACACACCCCTACCTGGCACGCCAAATGTCGGATGTGGGGTTCCGGCAAACCCTTAAGGTTCGAACACTGGGGTGCGCTCGAAGTCTTTCCTTCCCACCAATCTACGCCCTAGCTCGCTAAGATCTCGCGGACGAACTCGATGAACTCGCAACACAGAAAGACACAAGATTTATACTGGTTCGGGCCACCGTTGTGGTGTAATACCCTACTCCAGTGTGGTGGTGGTGGATTGCCTCTAGGGCTAATGATGAACAGTACAAGGGAAGAACAACCTCCTGAGGTTGAGGTGTTCTTGAGCTCGGTGAGCTTGTGTGTGTGAGGATGGTCTGAATGATCCATCCCTTGCTAAGGTGGTGGCTAGTCCTATTTATATTGGCCCTGGTCCTCTTCCCAAATATCGAGCGGGAAGGGAGCCAACAATGGCGGGCCAATTTGAAGGGGGACAGCTAGTACAAGCTATCTTGAAAAAAGTGGTCTTCGCCTACGAAAAGCTCAGCGGTGACACCGTCTTGGGCTCCACGATGACCTCCATCTTGCCGTCCTCCTATTCTTGGTCTCGTTGCACCAATATAGCAACCTTTGCCTGATGCCTCGGTACTCTTCGCCTGCGCTCGCCTCCTTAGCACCAAAGAGGAAACAAGGACGCTGCACACGCTGGCGCCCGCCTGGTGTCGTGTGTCATGGCTCATGTCATGAGGGCCTCGTGAGGTTTGTCCCGCCCTGATATCTCTACTCCTCGTGAGCCTGGCTGGCTAGGCCACTCCAGAGGACGCCTTGCGTCGTCCGCCTCACAACGCTTGGACCCTCGCGAGGGTCTTGGATGCTTTGTTGGTGAAGATGAGCCGTACAGCCACTGGCTCAGCCATGCCGTGGGCCGCAGGTAGGCAAGTCTGGGGACCCCCGTTCCCAGAACACTGATAGCTACCACATCTTGACTGACTGTGGCAGCTTGATGGTGGGGAAGGCGTTCGTCGGCGATGGTCGGCGAACCCCGACGAAGGCACCACACTTGGCAGCCACCTCCCGGACGGAGGTGCCCAGCTTGGTGTAGAAGAAGGCTCCCCACAGCTCGATGGTGGGGAGGATGCCGAGGTAGCCTTCGCACAGTGTGACGAAGGCAGCCAGGAGCATCACGGTGTTGGGTGTGATGTGATGGGGCTGGAGGTGGTAGAACTCAAGAAACAAGCGGAGGAATTTGCTCGCCGGTAGGCCGAAGCCGCGGATGAAGTGCGAGGGGAAGACGACCTGCTCATCTTCTTTCGGTGCCGGCAAGTTCTCCCCCTCCGGCGGCATGCGTGCCTTCACAAGGCCCACGCCCGGAAGACGCCGCGTCTCGTGGAGGAAAGTAATGTGGTCCTCATTGACGTTGCACCCGTCCCAGTCTCCTCCTCGCTCGCACGCCATGGAGAGATCGACGAAGAGAGGACGCGGTGAGGGAGCTGGGAATGGGCGGAGCAAGGAGGGATCGGGCGAACGAGCTCTACGAGTATGAGCTACGGCAGCGCTCTAGCGTGGCTCAGGGGCACTGCGGTGAGAGGAAGAAGACGGATGCGAGAACCGGGTGGAGGGGCGCGCATACTGCGCCGCTCCCACCCCCTCCCCTACTTATAGCCTACGGGCTATGAAGCCGAGGGGGCGGGCATGGGATCGTGGGATTAACTGTGCCCACGACTGCACACCCCCACCTTTTTCGTGCGGGTTACTACGTGCAGTAATTCCGCGGGGAAGCACAACCGCCCACCTCGGCCGCAGCGGATCCGCTCGCGCTCCAAGGCCTGGTGGTGGCGGGCCCAGCATGCGGACGCGTCCCATTGCACGCGTGGGCTCGCAGGCTGGCCCGGCTGGCTGGCACCACATGGCATTCCCACGACAGGCGGCGAGCCAAGAAGCTTAGCTGACACGCCACCTGGTTCCCGCTGATGGATTCGAAATTCCAGAAAGATCCGACTGGACGTATCCGACTCCTGCCAACCGGCTTCCTGGGAGTCGGACGAGGCTTCCTTCAGAACACCCGGAGGAGGAAACTATTGAGGCTCCTTGGCTCATCAACCGTGGCGCCTCACCAGCTTCGGGGACTACTGTCGGAGTCATGGACCACGGGTAGGCTAACCCGAGTCCTAGAACCTTTCAAGACATCGGGCCAAATGCGCACCTCAAGACATCAAGATGAAGCGCCACCTTCTGGTGGTCGGCAGGCTAAACGGCCGACTGCCAGAAGACGGCCATGCTCAGGAAGGCCGCTCCAAGACGGGCCGACTCCTGGCAGGCGGCCTCAAGAGAGGCCAGCTCCCAGCAGTCGGCCCATGGTTCCCTCAAAGTCCACGCCCCGCATTAAGAAGACAGGACGGGGAGAGGCTACAGTGTAGCCCATCCCCCCGTATCCAAGGCCGGGCGTGGCCACAGTGCTCCGTACAGGAGGAGATCTCCACCCGGTGCAGCACTATTGCCACTCCGCCCCTGACATCATTCCTGACAGGCGAAGCGCTGTTCCCACGACCATTTGTCGGTACGGCCCGAGGACGATGGGCCCTGCCGGTCAGCGAGAGCCCGGAAGATGGCGGGTGCCTCACCAGTCGGACCCGGGGAAGGCCGGCTCCCGGTAGTCGGCCCGTTCCTTCCTCAAGGCCCCACACAGCATTAACCAGATAAGACGCGGGGTGGCTACAGTGATCTCCGACCAGGAGGCGGAACTGTAGCCACGCACCCCTGACCAGAAAAGCATCATTAGCATCACGACAATAGTAATCCGCAACCGGCAGACCCGCGAGCGGTGGCGGCGGCCTGTCGGCTCCGTACCAGACTAGCCGGCAGGGCCCACCAGACAGTGGGCCCCAGCAGTCGGCGGAGAAGCCGGCGACCAGAGAAACCGACAGCCGGGTCCCACACTCAGCCAGATTACCATGGTACCCCTGGGGAAGGCCTATATAAACCCCCAGGGCACCCATGCAAAGGGTTGGAACCTGTTAGGATTAGACTCACACCTAGGGGAGAGGAGAGCAAGCTTTGCCTTCTTCTACCTCTAGCATACAACTCGAGGAGCACCATTGTACTCACTAGTGCTTTAGTGATCATGCGGAGACCCCACAGAGCAGAACTAGGGGTGTTATCTCCTAGGAGAGCCCTGAACCTGGGTAAAGTACTCCGGCGTTCGTGTCTACGCCTTATCCCGCTTCCAGGCACCTGCGCCGTTCTACTAGCTCCAACCATGATAAGACATCCGTTGGCATATGTCGCACCCAACCCCCAACAGCAATGTGACTGCTATATTCTGTAACTTTTGTGAAAAGATTGTTGAGGTTTTCATGGATGATTTCTCCATTTACGGAACTTCTTTTGATGATTGCCTAAGCAACCTTGATCAAGTTTTCCAAAGATGTGGAGAAACTAATCTTGTCTTGAATTGGGAGAAGTGCCACTTTATGGTTAATGAAGATATTGTCTTGGGGCATAAAATTTCTGAAAGAGGTATTGAAGTTGATTAAGCTAAAGTAGATGCTATTGAAAAGATGTTGTGTCCTAAATATATCAAAGGTATAAGAAGTTTCCTTGGCCATGTTGGTTTCTATAGAAGGTTTATTAAAGGCTTCTCTAAAATTTCTAGGCCTCTCACTAATCTCTTACAAAAAGATGTTCCTTTTGTTTTTGCCAATGATTGTGTAGAAGCGTTTGAAATACTTAAGCAAGCCTTGATTTCTGCACCCATTGTTCACCCACCTGATTGGAATTACCCTTTGAAATTATGTGCGATGCTAGTGATTATGCTGTTGGTGTTGTTCTAGTACAAAGAGTTGATAAGAAACTAAATTTTATTCAGTATGCTAGTAAAACTCTAGATAGTGCCTAGAGAAATTATGCTACCACTGAAAAAGAATTTTTAGCAGTTGTATTTGCATGTGATAAGTTTAGACCTTATTTTGTTGATTCCAAAGTAATTGTTCACACTGATCATGCTTCTATTAAATATATTATGGAAAAGAAAGATGCTAAACCTAGACTTATTAGATGGGTTGTCTTGCTACAAGAATTTGATTTCCATATTATTGATAGAAAGGGAGCTGAGAACCCCGTTGCAGACAACTTGTCTAGGTTAGAAAATGTTCTTGATGACCTACTGCCTATTGATGATAGCTTTCCTGATGAACAATTAAATGTCATAAATGCCTCGCATAATACTCCATGGTATGCTGATTATGCCAATTACATTGTTGCTAAATTTATACCACCTAGTTTCACATACCAGCAAAAGAAAAAGGTTTTCTATGATTTAAGACATTACTTCTGGGATGACCCACACCTTTATAAAGGAGTAGATGGTGTTATTAGATGTTGTGTACCTGAGCATGAACAAGAACAGATCCTACTCAAGTGCCACTGCGAGTCTTATGGAGGACACCACACTGGAGATAGAACTGCACATGAGGTATTGCAATCCGGTTTCTATTGGCCCACTCTATTTAAGGATGCTCGTAAGTTTGTCTTGTCTTGTGATGAATGCCAAAGAAATGGTAATATTAGTAGACGTCTGGAAATGCCTATGAACTATTCACTTGTTATTGAACCATTTCATGTTTGGGGCTTTGATTATATGGGACCTTTTCCTTCCTCTAATGGGTATACACATATTTTAGTTGTTGTTGATTACGTTACTAAGTAGGTAGAAGCTATTCCAACTAGTAGTGCTGATCATAACACCTCTATTAAGATGCTTAAAGAAGTTAATTTTCCAAGGTTTGGAATCCCTAGATATTTAATGACTGATGGTGGTTCACATTTTATTCATGGTGCTTTCTGTAAAAATGCTTGCTAAATATGATGTTAACCATAGAATTGCATCTCCGTATCATCCGCAGTCTAGTGGTCAAGTAGAATTAAGCAATAGAGAGATCAAATTAATTTTGCAAAAGACCGTTAATAGATCTAGAAAGAATTGGTCTAAGAAACTTGATGATGCTTTATGGGCTTATAGAACTGCATATAAGAATCCAATGGGTATGTCTCCGTATAAAATGGTTTATGGAAAAGCATGTCACTTACCTCTTGAACTAGAACATAAGGCATATTGGGCTACTAAAGAGCTCAATTGTGATTTCAAACTTGCCGGTGAGAAGAGGTTATTTAACATTAGCTCACTTGATGAATGGAGAACCCAAGCGTATGAGAATGCCAACTTGTTTAAAGAAAAGGTTAAAAGATGGCATGATAAAAGGATACAAAAGTGTGAGTTTAATGTAGGTGATCATGTTTTGCTATACAACTCTTGTTTAAGATTTTTTGCAGGGAAGCTTCTCTCTAAATGGGAAGGTCCTTACATTATCGACGAGGTCTATCGTTCCGGTGCCATAAAAATCAACAATGCCGAAGGCACAAATCCGAAGGTGGTAAACAGTCAAACAATTAAACATTACATCTCGGATACTCCCATAAATATTGGGACCAATATAATTGATACTGTAACCCCAGAGGAGTACATAATGGACACTTTCCAGAACGTTTCAGGCTCCGAAAAGGAATAGGTATGTGGTACGATAAATAAACCGACTCCAAAACATTTCCAATGCTAAATTTTCTCCATTTTGGAATATTTAAAAAATTAGGAAAATTAAAAGTAGTCCGAAAGAGACACGAGGCCACCACAAGGGTGGAGGGCATGCCCCCCGACCTTTGTGGCCACCTTGTGTGCCCTTCGAACTCCGTTTGCTTGCACAATACTTCTTTTGGTCGATAAAAATTCATTATATAATCTCCCGAAGGTTTTGACCACTGTACCATGCAAATATCTCATGTTTTTGTTTCAAGCTATTTTCTGCCAGAGTTTTCAAGGCCAGGCATCATGTTGTCCCCCTCCTCCAACAATGCGGGCGATGATGCGTGGATGATGAATATAGAGATGAAGCGAGAAGAACTCTGGAAAATCAACGAGGATGGTAAAATCAAGAAGGCTACGGAAGATCAAGCTCCGGCAGCTGAAGAAGAAGACATCCTTCAACCTCACTACGATTATCTTACTCCTACTAAAATTGAAGCTTTCAAGATCATTGACATAGTTCATGTGCAAAACAAGTATCTCACTCGAGAAAATATTCTTTTGCAAGAGTACATCACCGCACTCAAGGGCATTATTCACAAATTGGAGAATCTCCTACGCTCGATGTGTGACATGACTTCATCAAAAACTCCATCATCCTCACCTCCGAAGAAAGAGATCTAAATACATGGGTATGGGCACTCCCCTTGGCAACTGCCAAGCTTGGGGGAGTTTCCCCGGTATCGTATCACCATCACATCTTTATCTTTATCGCTTTTCTTAGTTCGATCCTTTTGGTTATATCTTGATCTAGTAGAATAAAGTTTTAGTATGATCTAGCTTTGAGTTTTGCTTTATGCTCTATCTATGTAATCGAGTCCTTGAGATATATAACAAAGAGTAGTTTTGACTTAAGGGCTTTGCTTTCTTACTATGATCTTGAGGGAATTAAATAAAAGAAAGAATAAAAAGAAATAAAAAGATCATATATTGATCTAATGGAGAGTAATGACTTCACATATAAAGAGTATGATGAATAAAAGTTGTTGAATGTTGACAAACATAGTTTTGGTCATTGTTGCAATTGATAGGACGTAATAAAGAAAGAGAGGCTTCACATATAAATATACTATCTTGGACATCATTAGTAATTGTGAGCACTCATTAAAATACGACATGCTAAAGAGTTGATGTTGGACAAGGAAGACAACATAATGGGTTATGTTTTCCTATATCCGAAAAGAAGTTATATTGTTTTGGATCATCCAACATGTTGAGCTTGCCTTTCCCTCTCATGTTAGCCAAATTCTTTGCACCATGTAGAAATACTACTTGTGCTTACAAACATCCCTAAACCCAGTTTTGCCATGAGAGTCCACCATACCTACCTATGGATTGAGTAAGATCCTTCAAGTAAGTTGTCATCGGTGCAAGCAATAAAAAGTGCTCTCTAAATATGTATGATCTATTAGTGTGAAGAAAATAATCTTTATACAAACTTGTGATATGGAAGAAATAAAAGCGACAGACTGCATAATAAAGGTCCTTATCACAAGTGGCAATATAAAGTGACGTTCTATCCCACTAAGATTTTGTACATCCAACCATAAAAGTGCATGATAACCTCTGCTTCCCTCTGCGAAGGGCCTATCTTTTACTTTTATCTTCTACCCTTGTACAAGAGTCATGGTGATCATCACCTTTCCTTTTTATACTTTTTCCTTTGACAAGCACTATATGTTGGAGAGATCCGGATATATATATAGGTAAAATGTTTGGGACACCTAGGTACCTGGGCACCTAATTCGGATCCGACCCGCTAATTCATTTTCCGCTTACAAATAATTAATAGTACCTTTCAAATAATTCACTTTCCTGTTCTACTTGCATGCAATACCATTGATTGTAGATTGGTTTCCAAAAAAATTGCATGCTGTTGATTCTCTCATAAACAATAAATAGGCTGAAACTCGTATTTGGGTATATATATATATATATCCTATGATTTTTTAATTTTTTTGTGAATACCCTATGATTTCTTCTAGTTATTAGATGTTTTTCCTTAAATACTATAGTATATACCCTATGTTTTATTGTAGGTATTAGATACATACAAGCATATCCGGTATATTGAAAAGCGGATACTCAAGTTTTCGCAAAAAACAGTGCATAATGAAGATATATCTGTAAATACCTCAATGTGAAATTTGTTGGTATATACCCATAAGTGTTATTTCCTTTTTATGAGTGAATACATGTATGTAAACTAAATACCTCGACAAACGATACGTGACGTTCGTGTCGTTATGAACATCCATATAACATACATGATGGTGATGTATCCGAGGTATGATAATATAGGAATCATACCCAAAAAATATGGCTACATTCTAAAAATAATATGTATTATACTCACATACTTTGTGGGTATATACCGTAAACACAACTAGGTATCATAGAAAGAGAAACCTTTTTTTTGGTATACTCCCAACGGAGACAGAAAGTGGCAAAATCCACTATTTTTTACAAGGCACACTGGCAATACGCGTAAAATGTACCGCGTCTATGTATTATACTATAAGATTTTCCTAGTGTTTCACACGTAAATGGATCACTAAAATTAGGCAGCTTCTTATATTGTAAGGAAGTGTTGGTGCATGCATCCTAATTAATGCCTAAGTCGAAATTAGAGGAAGTAATCACTAATTAACATCTAGTTAAATGGAATTAATTACGATGTTGCAATAACTTTCCAAATTGAATACTGCAAACGGTTATACCCGTTAGTGTCTACAACACCACAATGGCACACATCTTGATGGAATCCAAAGGTAGACAAACAAGGAGCCTGGACACCTAGGTGTCCCAAATTGCCGTCCTATATATATAGGGTCGCGCTATTCGTCATCCTGTGTGAGGAATAGTTATTCTTCACCCCTCTCTATTTTGACGTCAATGCACTGTATTTTTAGGTTTCGTAAATTTTGTCCTATTTCATACGTAAAAAGAGAACGTAAGAAAATATATACTTGCCATAAAAAATATTTTATGTTATGTAAAGTTACGAACGCAAAAACATACATAAAAATGCGATATTTTTTGTCTCAAAACCTTTTTTTGTTTTCTTAAACCAAATTTTATGTAGTGAATCAATATGAATGTAACTATTTGTATTCCAAACGTAATTTGTTTATGAAGCGATCGTAAGATTACCTCGGGTAAAGAATAACTTATTTTGCACCCTGGGTGATGAATAGCAACACTATATATATATACACTAGGATGTCGGTTTTCAGAAAGTATTATTGTTGACATTACCCTTGAGGTAAAAAGTTGGGAGGCGAAACTATAAGCCCCTATCTTTCTCTGTGTCCGATTGAAACTTTGAACCCATAAGTATCGCGTGAGTGTTAGCAATTGTGAAAGATTAAATGATAGTTGAGTATGTGGACTTGCTGAAAAGCTCTTATATTGACTCTTTCTGATGTTATGATAAATTGACATTGCTTCAGTGACTGAGATCAAGGTTTGTTAGTTTTCAATAAAATTTCGGATTCATACTTTACTTTGTGAACGAATAGTTACTTTGGCATAATAAAGTATATGGCATTATATTGTTGTTGTTCAAAAGATAATCATGATGCCCTCATGTTCGTATTTTACTTTATCGACACAATTATCTCTAAACATGTAGACATATTTAGCAATATCGGCTTTCGCTTGAGGACAAGCGAGGTCTAAGCTTGGGGGAGTTGATACGTCCATTTTGATATTTTTTGCATTATGGGTTGTTATTACATGTTATATCACAATACTTATGCCTATTCTCTCTTGTTTTATAAGGTTTACATGAAGAGGGAGAATGCCGGCGGCTGGAATTCTAGACTGGAAAAGGAGCAAATATTAGAGACCTATTATCCACAACTCCAAAAGTCTTGAAACTTCACGGAGCATGTTTTTGGAATATATAAAAAATATTTCGTGAAGAAAGTACCCTACCACCCTGGGCGTGCCCCCCAACCTTGTGGGCCCCCTGGCAGGCCTCCCGTGCCCATCTTTGGCTATATGGTGTGTTTTGACCTGGAAAAAATCAGAAGGAAGCTTTCGGGATGAAGCGCCGCCATCTCGAGGCGGAACCTGGGCAGAACCAATCTAGGGCTCCGGCGAAGCTGTTCTGCCGAGGAAACACCCCTCCGGGAAGGGGAAATCAAAGCCATCGTCATCACCATCGATCATCTCATCAAGAGGGGGTCAATCTCGATCAACATCTTCACCAGCACCATCTCCTATCAAACCCTACTTCATCTCTTGTATTCGATCTTGGTCCCACAGATTGGTATGTGTGGGTTGCTAGTGGTGTTGATTACTCCTTGTAGTTGATGCTAGTTGGTTTATCTGGTGGAAGATTATATTTTCAGATCTTTAATGATAATTAACACTCCTCTGATTATGACTATGAATATGCTTTGTGAGTAGTTATGTTTGTTCCTGAGGACATGGGAGAAATCTTGTTATAAGTAATCATGTGAATTTGGTATTCGTTCGATATTGTGATGAGATGTATGTTGTCTCTCCTCTAGTGGTGTTATGTGAACATCGACTACATGACACTTCACCATTATTTGGGCCTAGGGGAAGGCATTGGGAAGTAATAAGTATATGATGGGTTGCTAGAGTGACAGAAGCTTAAACCCTAGTTTATGTGTTGCTTCGTATGGGGCTGATTTGGATCCATATGTTTCATGTTATGGTTAGGTTTACCTTAATTCTTCTTTCGTAGTTGCGCATGCTTGCGAGAGGGGTTAATCATAAGTGGTAGGCTTGTCCAAGGATGGGCAACACCCAATCACCAGTCCACCCACATATCAAATTATCAAAGTAACGAACATGAATCATATGAGCATGATGAAAACTAGCTTGACAACAATTTCCATGTGTTCTCGGGAGCGCTTTGCTTTATATAAGAGTTCGTCCAGGCTTGTCCTTTGCTACTAAAAGGATTGGGCCACCTTGCTGCACCTTAGTTACTTTATTTTCTTGTTACCCGTTACGATTTACCTTATCATAAAACTATCTCTTACCGATAATTTCAGTGCTTGCAGAGAATACCTTGCTGAAAACCGCTTATCATTTCCTTCCGCTCCTCGTTGGGTTCGACACTCTTACTTATCGAAAGGACTACAATAGATCCCCTATACTTGTGGGTCATCATTAGTACACCTATTCCTGTGGAGGAAGCACAACCAGCATTCGTAGTTTAGCATCTATCGCATTTGACGTTGTTAAATCCTATGTGCATATCTTCCCATCATGGAAATGTTATACTGAAGATGAAGGAAAATGCTAGTTGCAAGTGTTTGTCGAGGAGTTATGTGTAAGTAATGTTATTCATGGCAATTACTTTTCTTTGTCCCATACATTCTACCTCCATGATGGTTATAATACAACAAATTTTCCCATTTTTCTCTATAGAGAAGGACCAATTTGGAAACTCAGGATGAGGTAACCTGTGCTAATACCTCTGCTATCTTCAAGAATGCTTGGTGGGAGTATCAGAATTACCTGAAGAAAACATACTTCAGTGGCAAAGAAACTCATCAAATTTCCTTATGTTCTCCTCAGACACATTTACTGGACGATGACTGGGAACGCCTTGTTCAGTACTAGTCCCGAACCAAGAATGTGGTAAGGTCTATGAGCTCATTTTTTATTTTTAAGTACTATATGGCCGCGTTTTACTGTACTATGTTCATGTAGAATAAGTGCTTAAACCTGAAGAACAATTGTTCTCATTTAAGATTACAATGCTATGGTGCATACTGCTTTACTCTTGTATCACTGTATTTACTCATACAAACTTATTTTTAAATTGAAGGATCCAATTGAAACTCCAATGGCACAACAGGTACGTTTACGCATGTTTCTTTAACAGGTTTGCTCTTATAAATAGCTCTGTTGATTTAAATTTCGATTGTGTATACAGTTGACTTCTCATATCATGCACATTACTAGCATCACAACAGAGCCAATAGTGTTGTCCTACATGTAGACCCGTGGTACCCATCTGAAATATTGTTGTGCCGTGTAGTTTCCCATGCTTTGTATTCTTTCAGTGCTACTTTGTCTTGAACTGATATGATTTGAACTGTGTCTCTATTTTGATTTGTCAGGACAATGCAGTGACCATAGGACATAGATATATGTTTGTTTGATGCTTTTATTGTGTACTACTTGCCAATAGAAGACTTGGTAGTTTAATCCTGTCCACCTTACTAATGAACTGGTTCACCAAAATGAGTTCCATATACTACATGCTAAACATATTATGTGTCTGCCTGTTTCTTTTTTAGAATGCTGACAGAATATTGGGGAAGAGTGCCTTATTAAGCAATGGTAAAGGAAGTAATGCAGATAAGGTTCAGGATAGTGAGACATCCTTGTTGGTCTCCAACAAAGCTGATAAAATAGCTAAGCAAAACTATCTTGAAGACAGTGAGACAACCCCAAAGTCCAATCTTGGTGTAGTGTTCGAGTTACTAGCCACAACCGCTGGCACAAGCTATTCGAACTCACTGTTTGAATTAGTTCGGTTTCTTGACTCTCAACTACAAGCTGAAAGACATCGACCAACTGTGCTGCGACAAGAAGTCGGAGGGTTGCAGAAGTCCTTAGAGAATTCAGACGCATACTTTCTGGTGCAACATCAAGCATTGGAGGATTTTAGCGCGAAAAAGGAGAAAGCTAATAAGCTTGCTAAGCTTATTGCCAGCATGGTGGATACCAAGGATAACGTTTCTTGCACTCTTCTGAAGTTGTTTCAGTAGTGGACTTGTTTTGCTGCCGCATTTATTTGCACTAGTGGCCAATTTAGATGGCCAGTGTATGTAATATGCTGCATTGCTCCCTATATTTGCACTGATGGCGAACTTTGATGCCCAGTGGATGTAATATGTGTAATAGCCATAATAGCCTAGCGTTAGTTGCTTGCTTATTTATTTCCTTATTGTCTTGTTTAATTGTTTGCTTGTACTCACTGCAGTTATTTTTCACGTTTTTCTAGTGGCCACGGTAACCTATTTTTGTAACTAGGCCACAATAACCATGGCAACACACAGACTGTTGTAACCATGGTCCTGCTACCTGCTATAGTGACCATGGGCCTCCTACGGACCATAGGATCCATGGGCCTTCTACGGGCCATGTAATTTCTATGGGTCGTATAATCGTTTTGCCAAACATGGGTTGTACTATTCATGGACCAATAACGGTCCACAAAATGGGTCGTAAACGAGCTAGAGTGGAAATCATCTGTGTATGGCCCGACCATAATGGGTCGTTAATAGGCCGTATTTGATGACGCTATGAAAACATCCCAAAGGGTTAACGGGCCACAAACGGGCCGAATGTAACCACGGGCTGAATTTGCCCCACAAGCAGAACAGGCCAGTAACGGACCGTAAGTAACCGAATTCTGGAAATGAGCCCAAGAATAAATGGGCCCTTAGAAGGCCGAAACTTAACACGGGCTGGAAATGGCCGACGGAATAATGGGTCGTTAATGGGTATAAAGCGATACACTGTTCATTATGGGCCAATTTCACCTCGGGCCTTTAATGGGCCTAGGGTTACAAAGGGCCTCGTATGAGCCGAAAGATGTCATGGGCCATACATGGGATGGAAGTTACAACGGGCTGGAATCATATTGGACGGCCCAGATGATGCTACTGGACCTAATTCGGATAGGCGTAAATGGGTTATATGCGAACAGGCCGTTAACAAGCTTTCCGCGGGCCGGACCGCTACCTTTGACCAAGTCAAACGGGCTAGCCTTTTTACCGAAATGGGCCTCAGTTGGGCCACGCCACGTGTCGATGTATCATAGGCGCCTCCGGTCCAATAAGTGGAGGACATCTGTCCCAATGGTGGGCCGACACGTGGTTCCTCCATCCATTGAGAATTTTACACGTGGAAAATCCCCATTGGTTTAGGCTGTTAACAGGTTATCGGATCCAAACCGGAACTCGATAGCTTAACGCCGAGCCGTTACTATGGATGCCACATGTCGGTTACCCTTGACGAAAGCACTTCCATGACGCATCATTTATCATCATGGAAGTGGACACTTCTGTGATGATAATTTTTGTAATGTCATGGAACACTTCTACGACAGCATAGGTGTGACTATCTTGATTCTGTCATAAAATCATCATGGATATACATGCATGACAGAAAACGTGACCTACTGTGACAAACACGTATCATCACAGCAGTGTATTTTTTTGTAGTGCAGTGAACGTATCGTGCTTTCACTTCAGATAAAGTGATCATCGGTGTATATATCACGAGAGGAAGATGAAACATGCCTGAGTGTGCTGAGGGTGTACTTTTAGAGGGCCTACGGATAGTTTTGTGCGTACGTGAAAGGGGAGTAGAGGAGGGGTGTGCGATGGAGAAAGAGATGCTCTTCATTTCTCTTTATTATGACTAACTTTATATAGTATAAGAATATAAAAATTCACAATGCGGAATAAATATCATTGGGTGCACCATGCAATGCAAATTAACTTTCATACTCCATATAACTTTGTAATGTTGTATACATGTAGATTTTCTAAAATATATTTTTGTCCACACTTTGTGTGGTTTTCATTCAGAAGGAATGTTGTATCCATAGTAAAAGTGAAGAGAGGGATTTTTAGACCAATGGGGTACGTGATAAGATGTAACATGTGTGAATGTGTAGTTGACGTATTTGGCAGGGCCTAGAGAGGGTATGTGTACGTATTTGAGAGAGGCATGGATAGAGGGGCCGACATGGGGGCTACGAGAGAGAGATGGCACGAGAAATGATAGAGGTCTAGAGAGAGACATGAATATGATGTCTCTGTGAGATATGCCCTTGAGTGTGTCCATGCAAGGGGGAGGGGATAGAGACATGAGGAGAAATAGTTTGTGCGGTGTGTGTGTGTTGGTATGTGTGGGTGTGAGAAGATAATGAGACCAAGGGGTAGAGGGTGTGTCACCTCATGACGTCCAGTGGGCCGAGGAAAGGCCCTTGGGTCGGTTCCATCCTACGCCACATTGGTTGGCCCATCGCATCTTAGGGACTAGTCGTACAAGAAAAACATACCAGAGCCGTGAAGGACTCTGTGTCCACTAAGAAAGCCAACTAGGATTTGTAACACTAGATCCCCGAACTAAGGTAATCCCTTGTCTCTGATAGTACCATTCATCCAACCTAACTTTAAGGGGCATCCTACAGAATGCTTTGCTGGAATCATATTTGTCAATTAGGAAGAGAGGTGGAGACAATGTGTGCGAGATAGGCCTAAAGATCATGTGCGTGCGGGAGACACGTAGGCAGGTCTATTTATAGAGAAAGGGTCGATTGGGATCGTGCATGTGTATGCGTGTGAGAGTAAGAGTTCTTGTGATGAAGGTTAGTGAAAACAATCGTAAATGGTTACGAGAGCGAGGGAGGGTGATATCGAGAGAACGTGTGCGAGAAAGACACCTCGGGAGAGAGTGCATGAGCATGTGTGAAAGACCCCAGATGGATATACATCGTGTGCATGTATGTGTGAGAGAGAAAGTTAGTGTGTGGGTGAGGAGGGGCCTATGGAGAGTGAATCTCCACATAAAAGATTGATGTACACATTGATTGAAAATATAAATTGTATCCAAATACTTGGATGGGATCATGATATTTTCAATTTGCACAAGTAACGGTACAATGCATCGCTTTAGCAATTTGAATATAAACTTGAGTATAGTTTGTGTTGTGTGTGTAATGCACATTATACATACAAAAGTTACACAATGAACATTCTAAATAGCTAGCTAGGAACTAGCATACATTTGAATTCAACTTAAGGTGGTTTAAACGAATTCAACATGAAGTCCATTCAATTATTTGAATTCGAGATCATGGCATTTGTAAATCATACCTAAATTAAGGGGCATCAATCTTTGCTCTGCTTTTGTACATTATTGCATAGATAGTTGTGTACAAAATATATTTAAATTTACCTCCTCCATTCCAAAATAATCAAAGTTATAGGATTTTCAAGTGTCAAAATTTCAAAAAGAAGCACATAATTTAATGAGGTTTTCAAACTTACGAGGTCAAATTTAACGTTGTCTTATTAGGTCAATCCTCAAAGTTCAAGAGAACTCTAAACGTGAATGCTTCTGTTTCAAAATTTCGAATGAAGCGTCAAAAGACGCTCTACTTGCCCGAAACCACGTGTGACCAATGTTTGGTAGAAGGAAATTACTTTTCTATCTCTGAATCGTGAAGCCTACCGGCCCCACGTCCGAAGGTCTAAACCGGGGTAGGTTTGTAACTTCATCTAGACGCCACGCAACCGCCTCCAAAAAACATTCATACACCATGGCCGCCTAAACACACATGCACTCGGCCAAAATCGCTCCCGTCCACTATTTGGGACACCTGAGATTACAGTCCTACCCCTGACCCGTAGTAGGTCTGAAATTTAAGAGGGGGGCAAAGTTTGTACAAGCGTGTCTCGGACCGAAACATGGTTCCCCCTTAGCCCCCCTTCCTGTCTGATTCCCCATTCATACTCCATGGGCACCAAAACTACCTCTCCACCAGCTGCAAAACCCCAGCGTCCTCCTTCCGCCACCCTATCCCACCCATCAACAACCGCCCTCCTCCATCATGCCAGAGCCGATACCTCGATGTCGCCGTCCACCACCACCGCAACCGCAACGCCCTCCATGGCTAGTAGTTGAAGCCGAGGCCGAGCTGCCTCCAAGATACTGACGTGCGCCATACCCGAGCCAGTTCAACCACACCATCCCGCGCCTCCCCGATGTCGCTCCAACTTTGCCACCGTCCACCACACCGGAGTTGTTCCCGCTATGCCGACCTTCGCCGCCTCGGATCTTCTTCCCCTCCGCCGATAAACAGCCACCACAAAACAGTCAACAATTTGGCCATGGGTTCGTCCAAGGCTCCACCGTCCTCCACAACATCGGGTCCCCCGATAAAAGGAAGAAGATCGCCGTGAAATCAGGAGGACACAACACTGGCAACCGGAATTGGTACTCCTCTTCTCTTATTCGTGCAAATCTTATGTGTCTACTTGCACGGTATTCATCCCACAGAAGACACTAGTTGGCCGCTTCTTACTGCACCTTCTTCCTTATACTAGATGTTCCTAGTAACTCATGATGCACAAGGTTTCTCCTCACATACTATTTCACCTTAGCTAAAGGTCCAGCGCCCCTGGATTTCAATTCCTGGTTAGTTGATTCCCAATTAAAGGAAGCACAACCCGCGGAGGCGCTAGTCCGCCTGTTGCGCTGGGGAAGCAACGCCTCAGTGTTTATCTTAGGGGTGTGTGGGTCCTAGGAGCTGCTAGCGCCTGATCTGGAGGTCAGCCGGGCTTAAAGGGATGGCTGAGGGGCGGTGCCAAGCACGGCCGTGGTGTGAGGTCGAGCGGTAGGCAGGGCTGTGGAGGCAGGGGTCTGGGCCGGCGGTCGCTGGCGGTTCGAGAAAGATTGTCAACAGTGACTAGTGGGAGGTAGATGAAGGTCATCTGCCCATTCCTTGTGGATCAGACGATTCGGAAAAAAATGACTAACCTATTTATCTTTAGTCATCTGTTATTTTGATTGGACCACATGTGGTGGTGTGCTGGAGGGGTACCTGCATTTCCCAAGCATCCCTATGCTCATATTACAAAATCCTATAATCTAATTTCGTGTGCCATGCATGTTGTAGAGCTATCATGTCTCCTATCATTTATTTTTCAGCCACCTGCTATCTGCTACTTTTACAGTGCACTAGCTCTTCACACACATTTCACCCATACTCTCACTATTGTTTTTTATGCATGGGTATTTCAGCCTCAGCCACACTATTGATAAAAACATGAAAGAAAAGAGAGAAGTCGCGCCTTCTTAATGCGTAGATAAGCAAGACACGTCTCGGTGCTATACAAGGTGTAGTGTCAGCAGATGGAGACAGTGAATGTAGCTCTGGAGTTGATGCTCTCGTTTGCCATGAACTACCATCTCAGGTGCTTGCTTTAACATGTTCTTACATAATGTTCTTGTGCATCTCTCATCAATCACCTACGATGAGATAGTCAGGCTTGTGGATTTTTGTGAGAAAAAAAATCCTCTTTTAAAGAATGCAGTGTCAGCCTCCCCACATGATTCTCAAGAAACAACATGGCTAGATGAAGATAGTCAACGTAGCTCAGTAGTTCATGATCACATTTCACCTACACCACCATCGTAGGTGCTTGCTCTAACTTGGTAGTGTGATATGTGGTTGCATGTTACATATGGTGTCTAGATTGTAATTCTACCAATCTGGTTAAATTGCATGTGCTATTCTGCTTTGTTTATACATTATATCTGTTAATGTGACATGCCTTCCTGTCTTTGGTACATACTACATCTGTCTATTAAGAATGTCCTTGCATAAAACTATTGTTCTTTTGTATCCCTCATCAATCAATTATGATGATACACCTTTAGTATATGTAGTGTGATATTTGTTGCATCTTTCATATGATTTATAGCATGCACTGCTTCTAATTTGTTGAAATGCCATTTATGATGGAACGCTTTTAACTTGGCAAAGTCATATTGGTTGCATCTTTCATGTGGTGTCTAGCTTGCATTGCTTCCAATTTGTTGAAATGGCTTATGCTTAGTTTACACAAATAGTTGTGAATATGCCATGCAGTCCTGTTTATCGTACATATTCCATCCTTGTATCATGGGTTTGCCTTACATCAAAGTAGTTATTGTTAGTACCATGCATGAATGAGTCCTGAAGAGTGAATTTATTACTTTTTCTTGTCAGTTTTACTTGAGAATGCAAAATCAATAAAGCGGAAGGAATTTAGCAAGGCAGTGGATAATGGTGCTCCTTCCGACCAACTAAAACGGAGGGCCTCTACAGATTCTACTCCGACATCCCCCCAACAAGATTTGCAAGAGAACACATGCATAGACACTCACAGTAGTTGTGTTGATGATGAGCACGTCTCTCTTAGTCCACCATCATAGGTGCTCCCTCTAACTTGGCACTATTATATGTGGTTGCATGTTATGTATGATGTCTAGATTGTATTGCGTCTAATTTTGTTGAATACCATCTGGTTACTTTATAGATTATACTCACATGTTCCTAGTTCTAGAACATACAATATCTGCCTATCACACCATTTTCTTACATTAAAGTACTACTATTGTGTAACATGCAACAATCACTTATCATAAGACACGTTTAACTTGGTAGTGTGATATAGGTTATGTCTCGCATTGTTTTCTAGCTTGTACTACTAATTTGTTGAAATGGCACTAATGACGACACAGTTTGAACTTGGTAGAGTGATATTTGTTACATCATACATATGGTGTCTAGCTTTCATTGCTTCTAATTTGTTTAAATTCCTTCTGCTTAGTTTACACATCTTAGCTGTGAATATGCAATGTTGTCCTTTTTTCTTACACATTCAATCGTCCTATCATGTGGTCGCCTTACATTAAAGTAGTGATCATTAGCATCTTGCATCAATGAGTTCTGAAAAGCGAATTTTTATTCATTTTTCTTGTGGGTTTGACTTGACAAGGCAATAAAATTAAGTAAGAGTAAGGAAAAAATTAAGGCAGGAACCGATGGCGGTCTTCGGGTGGAACCGGCATCACAGGTGCTTTCTCTAGCTTGGCAGTGTGATATTTGCTTGCATGTTGCATATAGTGTCTAGCTTGTATTGCTTCTAATTGATTAAATTACATCTGCTTAGTTTACACATTATACATGTGAATATGGCATGTCTTCCTTATTTTGCATACACTACATCTCTGTATTACATGTTCTAACATCAGAGTACTATTTGTGTCTATCCTACATCTAGGGGTGGGCAAAAAACCGAAGACCGAAGACCAGCGCCAAAAAAAATGGGACCGAAGCCGAAAAAACCGAGGACCGAAACTTCGGTTGTCTAATCGGTCACAGAACATCAGAAACCGATCTTACATCGGTGTATTCGGTCGTTCGATTGTGTTGACCGAATATACCGAATTAACCGAACACACGCAGGCACCGCATCAAGTGTATTAAGGCTAGCATACTAGGCCCAAAATCGCATCCCCGTCAGCCCATTTACTACGCTCCAAAAAAGCCCAATAATGATAAAAGCCCTTTTTCCAGGCCTTTTCCTCTGCCACAAACACACACGAAACTCCATGTTGTCTCCTGGATTCGCTAGAGGTTTCAACCTCTGTCCATCACACGTAGCCCTAAACGCAGTGCCACCTCCTCTATTTTTTCCCATCTGGCGCAATACCAGCGGCCACCGGCTGCGTGCATGCACGGGGCACCCATGTGTCCTGCGCGGTGGCTCCCGACGGTGCTCATGGCTCCCTCGCGACGGGCGATGGCCGAAGACGTCCATCAGTTCCATGCATTCATGGGCTCGCGACCAGCATCTGTTCATGGCCGGCTGCCTGCTTCCAGCGATGCATCATCCCATGTGTGCTACAGATTTTTCAATTGATTCCTGTTCGCTTCTTCACATTTTCTTGGCCAAGGTTGGACTCTCGATTTCTTCCTCTCAGTCAAAATATCGGTTCGCTTCGGTAGTAACTGAGCACTGAACCGATTATCAGTGGACCGAAGTCTCAGTCACTGATTTCTACAAAGACCGGTCAATCAGAAAAAGCAGAAAACCGAATTTGAAAAAAACCCGAGGCACCAAACCTATTTCTTCGGTCTAACCGAATGCCCAGGCCTACCTACATCAATCACTTATGACGATATACCTTTAACTTGGTAGTGTGATGTTGTTTGCATCTTTCATATGATTTATTTCTTGTACTGCTTCACATTTGTTTAAATGCCAGTTATGATGAGAAACTGTTAACTTGGCAGAGTACTATTTGTAGCATCTTTCGTATGGTGTCTACCTTCCATTGCATTGCTTCTGGTTTATTGAAATGCCTTCTGCTTAGTTTACACATCATAGGTCTGATTATCTCATGTCATGGCATGTCTTCCTTGTTTTGTATATACTACATCTATGTATTACATGTTCTAACATCAAAGTATTGTTCGTGTCTATCTTGCATCAATCACTTATGACAAGACTCCTTTAACTTGGTAGTGTGATGTTGTTTGCATCTTGCATATGATTTATTTCTTGTACTACTTCACATTTGTTTAAATGCCAGTTATGATGAGATACTGTTAACTTGGTAGAGTACTATATTTGTAGGATCTTTCATATGGTGTCTACCTTCCATTGCATTGCCTCTAATTTATTGTAATGCCTTCTGCTTAGTTTACACATCATAGGTCTCATTATCTCATGGCGTCCTATTTTTCGTACATATTACATCCTCCTATCATGCGGTTGTCTAACATCAAAGTTTAGTTCGTCTGTATCACGCATCAATTTGTTCTGAAGAACTAAATTTTTAATCCTTTTTCTTGTTGGCTTGACTTGACATGGCAAAGAAAAAGACCCAGGAACACATGATGGTAGGGGATGGTGTTAGTACTCGAGACGCACGGAAACAGAAGCAGAAGAATTATGCAAATTCTGCTAGTACTGATAGTGCAATAAAAGGTCAAAGTCCACCAAAAAATTGTACAGACATGGTATCCCCTGCTACACCAGCTGTAAAACAATCCAAACTCAAACGAAAAGCTGCCACCAAACATGGAATGACATCACTAGTTGTTGCAGCACCTGCCTCGACAGTACCATCTACATGAGTTACTCGTTCGGCAACTCTGCTAGCGGCAAGTTCCGAAGCTCCCTTACCACCTGAGACTACTTCCTAAGCACTCTCGACACAAGACGACTTAGCAAGATCAGATGAACCTTGTGAGCTTCAACGGCAAGAAGGTAGTTGCTCAAGTCAAGTTATAGTTGCATGCTTCTTTATAGGTATTCTCACAGTTTGATGTACACTAACACTTCCCATTTTCATTGTTGAACTAGGACCTAGGCGCAAGAGGAAACAGACATCAGGGATAATTCTTGACATGTTAACTAAATCTAGAGGAGGAAGAATGGAGATCCATTTTGAGGTAGTTTTAAAAAGGTCACGTGATGCTACAGAGTCAGCCAAGTTAGTATCAGAGGCAGTCATTGTCGTTAGGTGTCACGCACGTATCCACCCAACATGGAGTTAGTACATGAATGACAAAGATGAAACCCAGTTTAACACCTTCCTCGACCATTTATCTGTAAGTATGGTTATGTATGGAAATTAGTAATATCGTCTTGCTCTGTCCCATACTTTCTAGGTTGCTCGTAATGAGACTCCCACAATTTTCAACAGACGAGGTTCAAGTTGGATAGCCAAGATGATGCAACCAGGCAAGCATGCACCCATGTTTTCAAGTCTGATCTATGATAGTATCAGTATAACTTGAGGAAAACTCATTTTGAAGGCAAGGCTAAAAGTGAACTTGCCTAAACATCTCCAGTGGAAAATATAATGGATAAAAACTGTAGAGGCCTTGTTCAACACTGGTCTGATCCAAAGTATCAAGTTTATATATATATATATATATATATATATATATATATGTATATATATATATACGTGATCAGATCACATGTTGAACTCCTATTTACGCATGTGCCTCACAAATCTATCTTCTTCTGGTGAAATGTTCAAAGAACAAGGCCAACCATATGAAAGTGAAATTCCAATAGACGGTCGGATCTCATAGCTATATTGCACACTATGAGGCTCATGTAACTAGTTGTTGTTTCACTCTTTACGTTGTGCCATATTATCATATCTATATTGACTTGTTCCAACTATAGAGGAAAGCCCACAAGGACCAAAGAGTACCTGAACGAAATGTTGTGGAAATCTTCAAGGACTGTCACACCAGCAAGACGAAGGGCATGACTACACAAGTCAGAGCCGCTGTTGTAAGTCATTAATCCTCATGCCTTTTAACTACTACTTACTCTGACTTCTGCATTGAACTGAATGATTTGCAGTGAATTTCTATTACTCTTTTCAATTTTATACACAATTTTGTTAGCGTATCATTCCACCGTACAAGGTTTAAAAGAGAGGAGTGATGTTTCTTTGATCTTGATCTGTAATCTAGTTTCGTGTTGGACTTGCCCACACATCGTTACAATTGCATGTTTGTTTGTTCTCAGTTGTTTTATGATATGAATGATGTCCTACTAAAAGCGAAAGCTAGGAGAAATGAAAGTGTTCCTTCATTTACATTTTCATGTTGTACTGTCCCGCTAGCTTTTGGCCAAGTCAAACGGGACGGCCTTTGTAAGCTGAATGGGCCATTGTTGGGCTGTGCCATGTGTGATGTGTCGACATACAATAGGTGCCTCTCTGTCCCAATGGCGAGTTGACACGTGGTTCCTGTAGCCAATGAGAATTTTACACGTGGAAAATCCCCATTGGTCTGGTCTGTTGACGGGTTATCGGATACAAACCGGAACCCGATTGCTTAACGGCGACCCGTTACGATGGAAGCCACGTGTCGGGTACCCTTGACAAAAACACTTCCATGACGCGGCATTTATCGTCATGGAAGTGGACACTTCCATGATGATAATTTAAGTATTGCCATGAAACACTTCTACGGCAGCACAGGTATGGCCATCTTGATTCTGTCATAAAACCATCATGGATGTACATGCATGACAGAAAATGTGATCTACTGTGACAAAGACATATCATCACGGAAGTGTTTTTTTGTAGTGTAAGGACGTCAGTTAAATCTTCGACATTGGTGACTAGATGGGTGGTGGGTGGGGCAAAAATCTCAACCTCTCTTGGCTTCTCCCAGAGCTAATCATAAATCAAGTTTCGATTGTCTGAGATTGTAACGTTTTACATTTGATCTACAACTCGTTCAGAAGATTCTTCTCGCTCTCACCCATGGCCCGATCAAAGGTCGGGTCCACAAAGAGTTTTCCCGGGATCCGATTTGATCTAGACTCATGTTCTTACCTCGGGGCCCGACTGGAGCACTACTCGAATTCTGACTCAAGGTCGGATCCGAGGCAGGAGTTTCGGCGTCACTAGATGCCTGGACTTACTCTAGGGTCTTGAGGGATGAGTTGTTAATCTCATCGGTTTGGTCTGACACCCAGCTCGACAAAGCAAGCTCGCCGAGGGAATCTACGGCATACTCCAGGTTGCCTGATCTCATGATCCGGCTAAGAGCAAAGTTCTCAACTTGGCCCAAGTGGCCGGTTGAATATGAGAAGATAGTGACACTACCAAAGAGAAAGATATTTCCCAGCAGAAAGGTCATGCCGCAACCGACTCCATCGTCGATCTGAAGGTGCGCCATCGAACCGCTCTGACTACTTAGAGCGACCTGCATGGGCCACCAATGATGGAGTCAAATCCAGTAGATCTCGAGTAGGGATCCTGAGCTGGTAGCCTTAGTGCGATGGTAACAAAGACATGGGTGTTTACCCAGGTTCGAACTCTCTCGAAGAGATAACACCTTACATCCTACTTTGGTTGTATTGATCGAGGGGGTGCAGTGTATAGGGAGATCTACCATGAGATCATGTATGAATGAGTTGTCATCTATGGTCCCACCTCTCAGTTTATATAGATACCAGGGGTACATACAGATAAATGCGCCGAAGATTGCATCTAAGTCTTGGAGTACACGCCAAGTCTTCGAAAGATTCTGTCTTGGTTCTCCATGGGTCCGACGAATGGGGCCCACGGGATGGTTATTTTGGGGGTCCTCGGCTCGGCCTATTTGCCCAAGAGCCAACGTGGGTAGCATCCCTTTATCCAGGACACCATCACCCATCAGTCCGACATGCCAGACGCGTCCGGACGTCCTCATTGCGCTGAGTTTAGGGGGTGTCGGATAACCCAAACTTTAGGACTGGATCTTGGGGACCGTTGTAGATGTTATAACCGTGTTATGGGGAAATCAATCATCATGGAAAAACTGGATAGTTGTGAGTCAAACCCAAGGAGAAAATCCTTCAACATGGCACACACCTGGACATGAAAATCAAGACCCGCCATCAGGCCGCTCACAAAACTTTACTGCTGTAAAAATCTGATAAAACTTCTGTTAATTTTTTAGATCAATAGGGAGGTCTCCCCGGCTCCATTGATAGAAGCCCGAAAAAACAAACGAGACTAGTTCACAGTCTGTATAAAGACCTAGTGAGAACAGGAAAAACTCCACATTTGGGCTAAGACCCAGAGAACCTAAAAACTAGCTGCTACATGTAGTACAATAGGCTGACATCTCGAGCCAGTCAAGACAACATTCAGTAACAGACATCTCTGCCAGCAAGAAAAACCACAAACGAAATGCGCTCAGAACAAGGTGTCAGCTTTTGGAACAGTCATCTTCACTCGCCGATCAAACTAGACTTGAAGCCTGGGCAGTACCGAAATTGGTGAGAAGACGCCTTCCAAAGTGGATGTTGGGCTTGCAGCAGTTTGGACGCCATGTGTGCGAAGTTTGTGAAGATACAGGGTCTCGTTGTCTTGACTCGCCCCCACTCTAGCTGCTCTATCCTCTGCACCGAAGCCTGAAGGTGCTGGTAGAATGAATATGTGGGTTCCATAATGTGCTCCTTGAAGATCAAGAGCCATCTTCTAATTGTTCTTAAAATAAGAGACCAGATCTATTTAAAAGATAGCCAAACGACACCATTAAACACCATGCTATTTCTGAACTTCCACAAAGCCCAGAGGGTAGCAGCTACAATCTCTACGGCAGGTTGCTGCTAACGCGACACTACGATCAGAGACCCTTCAATGAAACTGTGTGCGATGCCATAATCGCAAACGGTGGTGTGAAAAACCATCAAAAAAGGTGCAAAACATTTGCGATGGAGGATGCGTCAAACACGGTTCAGATTTTCATTGCGTGTGCGGTACAGGGCATACGGTTCAGCTCAATTAACTATTTGCGATGAGGAGGAACAAAAGAAACAGGCAGCCAGATGAAGGTGTGTGCGATATACAACATACGATTCACTCGGATGAACTATTTATGATTAGGCAACACAAAAGGGGCACCCAGATGAAGGTGTATGAGATATACGACATGCGGTTCACTCGGATGAATTGTTTGTGTTTAGACAAGAGAATAGAAATGGTTCAATATAAAAAGATGTGTGTGATACGCGGCAAACAGGTCTGTAATCAGAAATGTGTGCAAATACCGATAATAACATAAACGGTTCCCTAGTGTGGTCCGTGTTCATCTAATCATCATCTCCTTCTTGTGCTAGCTCGATGTTCCTTCTATGCTAAGTTTCCATTAATTGATGGTGTTTTATGAACACGCCACTGTTTCCCGCCATTTCCTCACATGTTTCCCGCCATCTAGCGATATTGCACACACGCGGTGCACGACGCACGGAGGCGACAAGCGCAGCCTGTAGCACATCCACCTTTTCTAAGCATGCCAACCCACCAAAGTGCCACCTCTGCCATCAACCTCGCCAACGAGGAAAACGAGAAGGCGCCATAGCACATCGAGGCTGAGGCGCTCCCCGGCAATGCGTGTAACATCCCAAATTTTCAATTTGGAATGTTATACATTAGATCATCATTGCATATCATATTTTATTTTGCTTTTTGGTTTGATCCTAGAAAACCTACGCAACTCAAGGACCTACGGAGAGAGTTTGGGATTTTGTTATTTTCATATTTGAGGTTTTCTTGAATTATGAAAAGAGGATCGTTTGATTTTAATTATTTTTTCTCTGAATTATTTCTTTTATTAAAAATGAAAGAGAGAGGACAAAATGACTTCCTCAAAATAAAGAAATATCAGAGATTTAATATTAAAATCAAATAAGGTTTTTATTTTGGAATTTTTCGTTGTTTTATTTTAATTTAGGAAAAATGCCCTTTTTCAAAATTGCAATTAGGCCCCAAATAAATGTTCACTTTTGTATGGTCTGATTTTAGAAGTCGGGGAAAATTTATTTCAGGATTTTTGGAGTCCGTTTAGTATTTCTTTTCTTTCTTTTTCTGCACATCATATTATTATAAAAAAAGGGTCGACCGACTTTGGGGCGTACTCGGCCAGGACTTCTCGGGCCAGGCCTTTATAAGCCGCCGCCCCGAGGCCCATTACCGCCGCCCCACCCGAAACCGTAAACCTAGCCGCCACCCGCCGCCGCCGCCCGCGCCGGAGCCCGCCGCCGCCGCCCGCGCTGCCACCCGCGCCGCCTCGCCGGAGCTCGCCGCCGCCCCGCCGGACCTCCCGACGCCGCCGACTCGCCGGATCCCGCCGGAGTTCGAGGTAGCCACCGGTTTTTAAAAAAAAAACGATCAGTTTTATTTCGTAAACCCTAGATTCATTTTTTTCTAGATCTGGTTCGGTTTATTTTCTTCGGTTTAGTTATTTTGCGAACGACCGCCTTTACGTTCGTTTTTACGAATGATTTTCGTCGTTTGGCCGCAGACAGCGAACGTTCCTTCATTAGCCTGTTCGTCGTTTTTCTTTTTCTCAGATTTTCCGCGATTATTTCTGATCGCGATTTCTGATCCGATTTTCGTTTTAGTTTAACTTTTCGCTCGTTTATCGGAATCAGGCGATTCAAGCGCCTAGAGTTTCGTCTCGAAACCCTCTTTCCGTTTAACCAACTCAAACAAGTTTTTGCTTCTGTAAAATTTGACTTAGGTCCAGATTAGTAAACGAAGCTTGTTTCTTTCGCCATTTGCCTTTCGTCGCTTTGTTTGATTTGTTTCTTTTTGCAAACCGGAGTTCTAAAGTTGAACTTTCTGGTTAGATCTCTTATTTGAGTTTTACCTGTGCCTTAGATGAGTACTTATTGTTTGCTTGTTTGTTTTTTTGCGTTAGAGTACCCGGAGTGCGCCGCTTGCTACTTCGAATCTCTAGGTTTCGCGGATCATCAGCAAGGCAAGTAACACTTTGATCATACCTTTTATTACCTAGTTTTATTGCATTAGATTAATCCTCACACATTGCATGATTAGGATCTAATTAAATTGTGGGTTTTGGGAAGTAGATGAGGTAGTACCTATTACTTGTTTTATTATCAAACCCTTGGGATTTACCTCTACGTTTGCTTATAATGCCATGCTATGCTAGTAGACGTGGATTGGGTGAGTGTATCCATGACAGATGTGAGATTGTTAATTAACAGTTTATTTATGGTGACAACTTTAACACACATCTGGGTGGATTGAGGCACCTGGGTATTCCAGCGATTGCCTGTTTTTTTATGGACCGCCACCCAGGCTCAAAGGGATCATGAGATTATTCATTCTAGAAACTTCCGTGTGCAGCCACAAGCTACTATGGGCTCTAGCATAGTTCATTAAGTCGTGTGAACTCTTACAGTGGTAGACTAGCAGATGTAGGGGAAAGTAGGTGTAACGGTCTACCCGATCGTAAGGTGCTAGCGCTTCTGAAAGACTATGTCTCGGTCATCCGTTTCTCAAACACCATGTAGTGCGAGAATCCCAATGGAGGAGATCGAGTCTTGTGGGGAAAAGTGCGCAAACCTCTGCAGAGTGTATAAACTAATCATGATTAGTTGTGTCCCCGGTTATGGACGTTTTGAGTATCTAGTACTTGGATAATCATGTGAATCTCATCAAGTGACTTTAATTAATTTTGTTGGGTTTTTATGATGATGTTTAATTGGGATTGAGAGGATGTCTATGCTCTCAATCTTTAACAACTACCATGATAGTTAAATAAAATGTATTCCTTTGCAGTAGGGAAAAATTGGCTTTACGCAAAACTGTAACCATAGAGCTTTCCACCAGCCATATATGCATGTAGTTTAGCCTATTTCTATTCATTACTCTCTGTGTGTTACTTTGCCAGCATATTCCATGTGCTGACCCATTTTCGGGCTGCAACGTTCATGTTGAAGACTTTTCAGACGACGAGTAAAGAGCTTTAGGTCATGGTTCTATACTCAGTGATGCTGTTGGAGTTGATGGACTCACTTATCTTCCAAGCCTTCCGTTATTATCGTAATTAGATGGCCTTAAGCCATATTACTTGTAATAAGTTCTCTTTTGAGACACTCGTTGTAATAAGTGTGTGATTGCTACTCTGTTATAAATCCGTCAAGTACTGTGTGTGTCAGCATTACTGATCCAGGGATGACACTGAAGCAGAGAGATCGGACCGTTTGAGGTCTGGTCACTACAATGAGATGGACGACGCCATGATACACGTCATTGCCAGGGTTGAGCAGACCTTTGGCGCATGGCGCTTGAGCGCCGAAGATCAAGATAGGCATGTCAGCGCCAATAGGCTACAGCTCGCCACACAACATGATCGATGGCGCGCCGCAGAGAAAGCTAGGCAGGTCTGCGTCGATAGGCTGCGGTTCGCCGCATGACGAGACTGTTGGAGCGCCGCAGAGCGAGAGGCGCGGTGCGCCGCACAGCAACAGTGGATCCATTGGTGCTTGCCTGTTGTCGACACGGCATCGCAGCTGGGTACACGTCCAGTCTGTACCCCCATTCCTCACCAGGAGTGGGCAGAGGCCCTTAGCGTCATACTTTCACCAGAGGCCGGCCGCGCTATACTTGCACCGGACGCCCGTCGCGCCGTTCGGATGGGTGCCGCCATTCACCTTGTCCATGGCCCGCTGGATGCCAATGCACTAGTCCTTAGGCTCGACCGCCTCCTTGGCACAGGTGTCCACCTGGGCGCAGTAGAGGAACATGGTTATCGCATCCTCGAGCTGGTGATCTCCGATGAAATAGCCAACTTGGATCTCGAGATCGTGCTCCAGATGTACCGCGAGCATGTCGACTGCTTGGACGAATGCCTAGATGAGTTCAGGCAGAGCCAAGAGCTACCGTAGGCAAGGGCTACTGGTCATGGTCTCATGGACGCATTTTATTTTGAAAAGTCGTTTCGGCGTGGACAGCTATGTATTCACAGCAATCATAGTATTGCTCTGTTTCAATGTGTGTACTCTATTTTCCATTCCTATATGTTCCGTTTCAATGTGTTTATATATGCTTTCCATTCTGTATATGTGGATGATAACAGCTAGATTCAAATTAGTATACAAAACAGATAGAAAATGGAATTCATAATACATATATTAATTGTTCATTAGTTCATCACAGAATATATATATATATATATATATATATATATATATATAATATCATCACATATACATGATGATACTTAACTACTAGGTACAATGCATAAAATTGAAAACCAACAATACTAAAACGAATAATTCCTCCTGGGGCCAGTATTACGGCAGCCCCTCGCCAGCAGCTCCCTCGTGCACGGCGTCTTCCCGGTGCAGAGGCAGTACTCCGCCTCCTCCGCCTCGCAGCGCTTGATGTACCAATCTGCCTCTTGCTAGCGGACGCGCGCGGTCGATCTTGGCATTTTGTTGGGCGCCCACCGGAGCTCCTTGTCGGTGGCACGCTGGAGCTTATCGGCCCACCTCCACAGAACAACGAGGCACCCAGCGCTTATGACCTTCCTCGTGAAGTACCGGTCTTCGTACACCTCCTCGGCACGACGATGCGCCCGCCCCCAAAGCTCTGCGCCTCCTTTTTCCAGGCGGCATCACGGGCTTCACAGGCCGCCTGGTACCTGGCTTCCTCCTCCACCATCTCCTTTGTGAACGCCACATGCCTGGCTTTCTCAGGCAGCGAAAGCAACTTCCACAGACAAAGATTGTACTAGCCCCAAAACCAATACAAAGTTGGGGGTCCGGCGCAACCTCGTCAGGCGGCACGCAGGGGTCCTCATCGCTGCTAATCGAGTGAGCATCCTCGGGGGGCGGCGACTCCTCGTCGGCGCATGGGCAGACCGGCGGCACCATGGCAGAGATTTGAGAGAGAGGGCGAGCGAGGGGAAGATGAACATGAGAATGCAGGCGGGACGACATGAGCAAGGTAGTATTTGTTGGCAGCCGGATTCTAGATTGACGGGGACAGTACACACGCCGGTCGCCGGAATTTACAAGTACTGTAGTTTGAATTACACACGATTCCCGTAGCAAAATCCGTGTGTGAACATAATAGCCAAAATCCGTGTGTGAACATAATAGCTGACGATTTCCAATGTTGAACCGTATCTGATTAATGATCCACGCCACTCACCTACCAAACCTCGAGCCATGAGATAGAGTGCCAATCGTGTGGGGCCGGTTGTCTTGCCAGGTCTTTACATTTTCTTTTTTGAACACCAGATATTTACATCGTCTAATGATTTTTTAACTCGCACACAAGTACACAAAAATATTATTTTTCCAACCGTTATGGTTAGATGTTGCATGTAGATGTAGTTTAAATTTGAATTACAGTCATTAAATGGTTAGAAAATCACTTAAATGTCTTTAAATGGTCAAATGACCCCTGAAATTTTCCAAATTTTCACATGATAGTTCTATTAGTGCACGTTAAACATAGAAAAAAATTTGAAGGCCGTAAGAGGAAGCTATCTCCCGTTCGTCATCAAACATGCATTGTTCCCTCTCGGAACCACGAGCCTTCTAGTGTGTTGCTCCGGTTTGTGAGGGGTGTGTGTCCAAACTTTCGTCAAACATGCCAATTTTTTACCACATCATCTTGGTGGCATGACATTAAATCAAGCAAGGTTTCATGTTTTCCTGATCATTTTTTAATTTTTAGGAATTAAAATGCCATGACACTCCATGCATGTGTGCCCATGCCTTGAGACCAACGTGTTTGAAATTTCCTTCTAATTTACCGCACATGGAATTAACTCGCACATAAGTACAATAAAATATGATTTTTCAAACCGTTATGGCTAGGCGTTGCATGTAGAAGTAGTTCAAATTTGAATTACGGTCATTAAATGGCTAGAAAATCACTTAAATGTCTTTAAAAGGTCAAATGGCCCCTGAAATTTTCAAAAATTTCACACGACAGTTGTATTAGTGCACATTAGACGTAGAAAAAAATTGAAGGCCGTAAAAGGAAGCTATCTCCCGTTCGTCATCAAACATGCATTGTTCCCTCTCGGAACCACGAACCTTCTAGTGAGTTGCTCCAGTTTGTGAGGGGTCAGTGTCCAAACTTTCATCAAACGGGACAATTTTTTTACCACATCATCTTCGTGGCATGACATTAAATCAACCAAGGTCTGAAGTTTTTCTGATCATTTTTAATTTTTTGGAATTATAATGCCATGTTACTCCATGCATACGTATGCATGTGTCCATGTCGTGAGACCAATATGTCAGAAAATTCTTTCTAATTTACTGCACATGGAATTAACTCGCACACAAGTACATAGATATGATTTTTCAAACCGTTTTAGTTAGGCATTGCATGTAGATTTAGTTCAAATTTGAATTACGGTCATTAAATGGCTAGAAAATGACTTATATGTCTTTAAAAGGTCAAATGACCCCTAGAATTTTCAAAAAATTCACATTACAGTTGTAGTAATGCATGTTAGACGTAAAAAAAATTGAAGGCCGTAAGAGGAAGCTATCTCCCGTTTGTCATCAAACATGCATTGTTCCCTCTCGGAACCATGAGTCTTCTAGTGTGTTGCTCCGGTTTGTGAGGATGTGTGTCCAAACTTTCGTCAAACATGCCAATTTCTTTACCAAATCATCTTGGTGGCATGACATGACATCAACCAAGGTTTCATGTTTTTCTAATCATTTTTTAATTTTTTGGAATTAAAATGCTATGTCACTCCATGCATACGTATGCATGTGCCCATGTCATGAGACCAATATGTTTGAAAATACCTTCTAATTTACTGCACGTGGAATTAACTCGCACACAAGTACATAGATAGGATTTTTCAAACCGTTTTGGTTAGGATTTGCATGTAGATGTAGTTCAAATTTAAATTACGATCATTAAATGGCTAGCAAATCACTTAAATGTCTTTAAAAGGTCAAATGACCCCTAGAATTTTCAAAAAAATTACATTATAGTTGTAGTAGTGCACGTTAGACGTAGAAAAAAATTGAAGGCCGTAAGAGGAAGCTATCTCCCGTTCATCATCAAACATGCATAGTTCCCTCTCGGAACCACGAGCATTCTAGTGTGTTGCTCCGGTTTGTGAGGGTGTGTGTCCAAACTTTCGTCAAACATGCCAATTTCTTTACCACATCATCTTGGTGGCATGACATTACATCAACCAAGGTTTCATGTTTTTCTGATCATTTTTTATTTTTTGGAATTAAAATGCCATGTCACTCCATGCATACGTATGCATGTGCCCATGTTGCGAGACTAATATGTTTGAAAATTCCTTCTAGTTTATTGGACATGGAATTAACTCGCACACAAGTACATAGATATGATTTTTCAAACCATTTGGGTTAGGATTTGCATGTAGATATAGTTCAAATTTGAATTACGGTCATTAAATGGCTAGAAAATCACTTAAATGTCTTTAAAAGGTCAAATGACCCCTAGAATTTTCAAAAAATTCACATTACAGTTGTAGTAGTGCACGTTAGACGTAGAAGAAAAATTGAAGGCCGTAAGAGGAAGCCATCTCCCGTTCGTCATCAAACATGCATTGTTCCCTCTCGGAGCCACAAGCCTTCTAGTGTGTTGCTCCGGTTTGTGAGGGGTGTGTGTCCAAACTTTCGTCAAACATGCCAATTTCTTTGCCACATCTTGGTGGCATGACATTACATCAACCAAGGTTTCATGTTTTTCTAATCATTTTTTTAATTTTTGGAATTAAAATGCCATGTCACTCCATGCATACGTATGCATGTGTCCATGTCGTGAGACCAATATGTATGAAAATTCCTTCTAATTTACTACACATGGAATTAACTCGCACACAAGTACATAGATATGATTTTTCAAACCGTTTTGGTTAGGCGTTGCATGTAGATGTAGTTCAAATTTGAATTACAGTCATTAAATGGCTAGAAAAATTCACTTAAAATTCTTTAAAAGGTCAAATGACCCCTAGAATTTTCAAAAATTTCACATTACAGTTGTAGTAGTGCACGTTAGACGTAGAAAAAAATTTGAAGGTCGTAAGAGGAAGCTATCTCCCGTTCGTCATCAAACATGCATTGTTCCCTCTCGGAACCACAAGCCTTCTAGTGAGTTGCTCCGGTTTGTGAGGGTTGTGTGTCCAAACATGTGAATTTCTTTACCACATCATCTTGGTGGCATGACATTACATCGACCAAGGTTTCGTGTTTTCCTGATCATTTTTTTTATTTTTTGGAATTAAAATGCCATGTCACTCCATGCTTAATTGCGTCATAGCCGTTAGACCAATATGTTTGGAAATTCCTTCCAATTTACTGCACATGGAATTAAATCACGCACAAGTACACAAAATATGGGTTTTCAAACCATTATGGTTAGCTGTTGCATATACATGTAGTTCACATTTCAATTACGGTCATTAAATGGTAGAAAATCACTTAAATGTCTTAAAAGGTCAAATGACCCCTGTAATTTTCCAAATTTTGACATGGCAGTTGTATTAGTACTACAAATTTTCTCGAACATTTAAAACACCTTCTGTTGCCACTGTACTCCAAATTCGACTTTTACAGCTAATAAAAAATATCTACAACATCACACATAGTTGTTTTCTAGGAACCGTTTGCGATGAAAATATCTAGGTCTATTTAAGTCTCCCTCCTTAAGCTTCGTCGTCTCTTCTACTCCAATGCCGGTAACCCCCGAATCCACGAATCTCGACCCCCATTCCCGCACCCCTTTCTTGCAAAGATGACGCCATGGAAACGCTTCATGAAGGCCCGTACAATGGCCGCGTCCCCCCCGAGGAATGCCATCAAGGCCTGGAGCTCCATCTGAATAAGAATCAAAAACTGCTTTTTTATTCCAGCTTCAGTAAAAGGAGCAGAGAGTAAATCATTTTCGTCAGTAGTAAATTTATCCTAGTCACTAAAGAAATCATCAGACATACTGAAGCTAGAGTTGTCTTCCTTACTAAGAAGATTCTTATAAAAGTTGGCTGCAATATCTAACATTTCTTGGGTGTCAGAGGTAGGTCCAGAGGTGCCTTGCAAGGAATTAATCCTAGTTTTCCTTCTCCTCTGGTTAGCCACTACAGTAAAGTAGGCAGTGTTCCTATCTCCCTCTTTAATTTCTCTATCCCTAGATCTCTGCTTGGCTTTAGTCTCCTCTTTAATCCAAATTTTGGTCATCTCATTTCTAATATGTTTAAGCCTATCTATTTCATCAGCTGTGAGATCCTCAGTTTCAGACTTGATATCTAAAGCATCCTATTCAGACATCATATCCTATTATGCCTCCTAAGCTCAGTCTCAATATTAATACTCCAGCCTTTTGTAACTTTCCTAATATTTCTAGCCTTCGTTTGCCAGTTATCTAATGAGTGAGAGTTTTTGACAGGAATGTTTTATGCCTTTTCTACTACCTCTCTAAAATCTTCTCTAAACAACCACCATTTCTCAAACTTGAAGCTAGAGCTTCTGGGTTGGAGCCCAATCCAAGAGTCCCAAAGAATCGGAGTGTGGCAACTTCCCAACCTGGGCAAGGCTTGGATAGATGCCAGAGTAAAAGTCTATATATGTCAGTAGAACAAAAAAACTATCAATTGTGGACATAATCAGATCAACCTGATTATTCACCCAAGTAAATTATCTATTTCCTAGCTTAATCTCTAATAAACTCCAAATCTCTATCCAGGCATTAAACTTGTCACACCATTTATGGTCAACTTTGCCATTTTTATTATCTACATTATACCTGACCAAGTTAAAATCCCTTCCAATTAAGGTAGGGGTATCACAATAAACAAAAAGGCTATGCATCTCAAAGATGAAGCTGACTTTCTCCTCTTCATAAGAGGTACCATATAATGTGATGATTCTATAGTTAACTCCTAAAATTTTAACTTTAACATGGCAGGTCAGTGAGAATTGACCAATCTACCAACTAAGAACATCCCAAAGGTTAGAATGCACACCCACCAGGATGTTGGGGAACGTAGTAATTTCAAAAAAAATCCCACGCACACGCAAGATCATGGTGATGCATAGCAAAGAGAGGGGAGAGTGTCGTCCACGTACCCTCGTAGACCGCAAGCGGAAGCGTTATGAGAATGCGGTTGATGTAGTCGTAAGTCTTCACGATACGACCGATCCAAGTACCGAATGTACGGCACCTCCGAGTTCAACACATGTTCAGCTCGGTGACGTCCCACGAACTCCGATCCAGTGGAGCTTCGTGGGAGAGTTCCGTTGCACGACGGAATGATGACGGTGATGACGATGCTACCGATGCAGGGCTTCTCCTAAGCACTGCTACAATATGATCGAGGTGGATTATGGTGCAGGGGGCACCGCACACTGCTAAGAGATCAATGGATAACTTGTCTCTCTTGGGGTGCCCCCCTGCCCCCGTATATAAAGGAGCAAGGGGGAGGCCGGCTGGCCCTAGCAGGGCATGCCAGGAGGAGGAGTCCTCCTCCTAGTGGGAGTAGGACTCCCCTTTCCTAGTCCCACTAGGAGGGGGAAGGAAGGAGGGGAAGGAAGGAGTGGGAGAGGGGGAAAGGCAAGGGGGGCGCTGCCCCCCCTTCCTTGTCCTATTCGGACTCAAGGGGTGGGGCGCGCGGCCCTTACCTGGCCGGCCCCTCTCTCTCCACTAGGCCCAACAAGGCCCATTAACCCCTAGGGGGTTCCGGTAACCCCGCCCCACGGCACTCCGGTAAAATCCTGATTTCACCCGGAACCATTCCGATGTCCAAATGTAGGCTTCCAATATATCAATCTTTATGTTTCGACCATTTCGATACTCCTCTTCATGTTCGTGATCATATTCAGGACTCCGAACTACCTTCGGTACATCAAAACACATAAACTCATATTACCGATCGTCACCGAACTTTAAGCGTGCAGACCCTACGGGTTTGAGAACTATGTAGACATGACCGAGACTCGTCTCCGGTCAATAAGCAATAGCAGAACCGGGATGCTCATATTGGTTCCTACATTTTCTACGAAGATCTTTATCGGTCAAACCGCATAACAACATATGTTGTTCCCTTTGTCATCGGTATGTTACTTGTCCGAGATTTGATGGTTGGTATCCTCATACCTACTTCAATCTCGTTACCGGCAAGTCTCTTTACTCGTTCCGTAATGCATCATCCCACAACTAACTCATTAGTCACAATGCGTGCAAGGCTTATAGTGATGTGCATTACCGAGAGGGCCCAAAGATACCTCTTCGACAATCGGAGTGACAAATCCTAATCTCGATCTATGCCAACTCAACAAGTACCATCGGAGACACCTGTAGAGCACCTTTATAATCACCCAGTTATGTTGTGACGTTTGGTAGCACACAAAGTGTTCCTCCGGTACTTGGGAGTTGCATAATCTCATAGGTATTGGAACATGTATAAGTCATGAAGAAAGCAATAGCAACAAACTAAACGATCATCGTGCTAAGCTAACGGATGGGTCAAATCAGTCACATCATTCTCTAATGATGTGATCTCGTTAATCAAATGACAACTCATGTCTATGGTTTAGGAAACATAACCATTATTGATTCAACGAGCTAGTCTAGTAGAGGCAAACTAGTGACACTCTGTTTGCCTATGTATTCACACATGTACTAATTTTCCGGTTAATACAATTCTAGCATGAATAATAAACATTTATCATGATATAAGGAAATATAAATAACAACTTTATTATTGCCTCTAGGGCATATTTCCTTTAGTCTCCCACTTGCACTAGAGTCAATAATCTAGATTACACAGTAATGATTCTAACACCCATGGAGTCTTGGTGTTGATCATGGTTTGCTCGTGAGAGACGCTTAGTCAACGGGTCTGCAACATTCAGATCCATATGTATCTTACAAATCTCTATGTCTCCCTCCTTGACTTGATCGTGGATGGAATTGAAGCATATCTTGATGTGCTTGGTTCTTTTGTGAAATCTGGATTCCTTTGAGTCGGTGTCAAAACCGGCGGATCTCGGGTAGGGGGTCCCGAACTGTGCGTCTAAGGTCGATGGTAACAGGAGACAAGGGACACAATGTTTACCTAGGTTCGGGCCCTCTCTACGGACGTAATACCTTATGTCCTGCTTGATTGATATTGATGAATATGAGTATTACAAGAGTTTATCTACCTCGAGATCGTAATGGCTAAACCCTAGAGGTCTAGCCTGTATGGCTATGATAATGAATTCTCCCCCTCTCCGGACTAAGTCCTCTGGTTTATATAAGCACCGGGAGGATCTAGGGTTAGACAACGTCGGTTACAAATAAAGGAATCTACATATCCAGTCACCAAGCTTGCCTTCCACGCCAAGGAGAGTCCCATCCGGACACGGGTGCAGTCTTCGGTCATCGTATCTTCACAGCCCATCAGTACGGCCCATGGCTAACAGGCCGGACGCCTGAGGACCCCTTAGTCCATGACTCCCTCAATAGCCCCTAAACCTGGCTTCAAAGACAAGGTATCCGACGCGTAGATCTGTCTTCGGCATTGCAAGGCGGGTTCCTCCTTTCGAACTCCCAAACAGTCTTTGGATGTACCAATGTGTCCGGACCTGTAACTCACACCACACACAACCATAGAGAGAATATAATATTTCACAAATCCAATCTGCTGACCACTTTTTTATAACCTGACATCACGTATGCCCGGTTACTATATCGAACTGTTTTGTCTGCCATCCCGTATTTCGAGATGCGGTTTCCATTGGCACGTCTTGTCAAAGTAGAGATCATTTCCCCTTATTGCGGGATTCTCATCAATACGGGCGTGGGTAACCCAACCATGCCGTTTACACAGCCCTTGGGAATAGGCGAGTTTTAAGGCGAGTAGGGAGGCGTTTGATATTCGTGGCCTTTATAAGGGGATAAGGATTTGTCCTCACTCAACCCTGCCTTCTCCTTCCTCTGCCCATCCATTCTTGAGCTCCAGTGCCCAAGACCTAGCTTCCCCCGCCGGAGAAAACACTCCAACCATGTCCAGATCCGAAGCTGGTGGCAAGTGGATGGCTTCCTCTGTTAAGAAGAAAGCCATCAAGGAGCTTCAAGTGGCCGGATACCTGGCCAAGGAGATCATTCATCATCTCCCGGCCGAAGGACAAATCATCCCTACCCCAGAGCCCCATGAGAGGGTTGTGTTTCTCACACATTTCTTCCGCGGGCTGGGATTCCCTCTCCACCCGTTTGTCTGCGGACTGATGTTTTACTACGGGCTGGACTTCCATGATCTAGCCCCCAACTTTATCCTCAACATCTCGGAATTTATAGTCATTTGCAAGGCTTTTCTCTGTATCCCGCCTCACTTCGGCCTATGGCTGAAGACTTTGAATGTAAAGCCGAAGGTGGTGAGAGGCCAACAAGCCGAGTGCGGAGGCGCCATGGTGGGCAAGATGCCCAATGTCACATGGCCCGAAGGCTCCTTTGTGGAGATGGTGAAGGGGTGGCAGTTGGGGTGGTTCTATATCACCGAGCCGCGTGACACCAACTAGGTGGCGGCCCCCGAATTTCGATCCGGAGCTCCGATGCAGCTTACCTCCTGGCAAGAGAAGGGCCTCGCCTGGGGCTCTTTGAGCGAGCTGACTGGGCTCCAGACGTGCGTTCAGAACATGATAACCAAGAGGATCAAACTCATCAACGTGATCCAGGTTATGCTCACTCACCGGATCCTTCCGTGCCAACGCCAGAGTTGCTATCTATTGGAGTTCAATCCGGCCAAGCACCAGCGCTACTAGAGCTCTTCGGCACAATGCATGATGATATCTAGGAAAGTGCTCTTCAAGGCCGGCGAGACACCACTGCCCGCGACCAAAGATCATGGGTTCAGCTTAAAATGTCAGGCCAATTTAGTAAGTTCTTTCATGTATTCAAGGTATAGCCTTTACTGGCATATTTTGAGGAGTCTAAGCCTTCCTATCAATTCTTAGGCCTAGATCGACATAGCATGGCGGATTAACTGTCCAGCTCCACTACCCGAAGATGAGGAAACCCCTCTCCTAATGAAGATGCTATTTCCGACGCCTTATGATGTGCTGGAGAAGACGGCCAAGAAAATGGCCAAAGGGAGCAGGAGTGGCCTTCGCCAAAAGGGTACTTCGGACATGTCGTCCGAGGACGAGACTGACTCTTCGGTCGCCGAAGACGACGGCGAGGAGGAGGAAGAAAGCGGCTTCCCCCTGGAGGGAGGAAATAAGAAAAGAGAGGCCTCCACGAACCTGGAGGTGAAGGCGCCCAAGAGGGGGAAGGGCTCCCTTGCGGATAACTCCCCATGGGATGTCAAAAGCAATCCGGAGCAAATGCCCCGGAGCAAGCCTCGGGCTGCCTCGTAAGTACCAAAACCCTACGCACCTCCCAATACTTGGCCTTTCCAGTTTATAATATTAATATGTTTAAACTATGCCATTACATTCCGGCCCGCGACGGCTCCCCACGATCCTCGACAGAGGGTTCGCTAGACTCAAAGGAGATGGCTAGCATGTCTTTGCCGCCCGCTCACTCTGCCTCACCCAAGGGTGATGACGAGGTGGCGTCCCAGAGGACCTTCCCAGACCAGGGGTGGTTCCAAAAATCGTTAAGGTGGTGCCCCAGGATGACTCCTCGGCTGCCGGACACATGGGGGAGAAAGCCCCCATGGGGACTGGCAATGGGGGCCAAGTTCCCTTGGGCCCTCAGCCGGATACCATTCCGGAGACCTACACGGCTCCGGAGTCCACCGGACGGCCTTCCCCGAAAGGAGGAGGTGTGCCTGTTCCACCGGTGACCTCTGTCCAACCAGAGGCACCGGATAATCTACTGGAAGCGTTGCGAGGCACCTCCATTGTGGATGAGCACCGTGTCCTTATGGGTACGGTGATCGAAAAGGTTCAGTCTGTCAAAAGCGGACTGACTGATGCCCGCGCTAGCCTTTTAACGGGCTTTGAGGTAACAATTGTAGAAAAAATATCACAATGTGGACAGTAGCCCCGGATGCTCTGTTCGGTGTCTGGAAAGGAAAAGACGAATAGGGGATCAAAATAATTTTCACATGAGTCTAATATAAGATGTCTATGTGAATAAGCAGGCGTCGCTGCTAGCTGCTGCCGCTCACACTGCGGAGGTCTCCTTACTGAAGCATAACCTGGAGCAGGCCGAGAAAGAGCTCGGCCTCGTGAAGAAGCAGCTGGAGGACAACAAAGGTATGCAGTAACCTGCGTGTATATTTAGGAAGGATGAATGGTTCATGCTGACTAAAGTGCCATGAACTTTATTAGGGGCCACAACCGAGGTGGCGGCCCTCAAGAAGGCATTGGGAAGGCCGAGGACAAAGCAGCCAAGGAACACACCGCGCGCGAGAAGCATGAGGCCTGGGTCAGCGAGGTTCCGCAAGAGCTCCAGGACACCGTCAAGAAGTATGACTCCTTGGAGCGTGATTCTTAAGGCGTAAGCGTCCGAACTTGCGAAGGCCCGCCAGAGCGCACAAGAGGCTCGAGCCGAAACCCGGAGCGCCCTTTAGGAAATCCAGGCGGCCCGGAAGATCGCGACGGGTAAGGCTTTCATTATGCAAAGAAAGTCTATGAAGGAAGCCTTCCTTTTACTTACCCGAATTTGGAGCTCTCCAGGGGCGTTTACGGAGTTGCCGCGCAACGTATCAGACGCTACCGAGTTCTATCGAGCCAAGGAAGGGAGTTCTATAGAGAAGTTGTTCTAGTCTCAATATCTTGGACCCGAACATCCGGTGTCCTTCAGCGACCAGCTGAAATAGTTGGTCGAGCTGCACAAGGCGGCCGAGCTAGCCATGAAGGAGCTGATAGTCCGACTATGTCCTACCATGCCGATACCTAGCAGCTACTTTGGATTTGTGAAGCGGCTTGTTGATGCCTGCCCCCGGCTTGAGGTTATAAAGCTGTCAGTCTGTATCGAAGGTGCACGAATGGCCTTTGCCCGCCTCAAAACGTAGTGGGCGAAGATGGATGCGAAGAAGCTAATGACCGAGGGGCCGCCTAAGGGAAAGGAGAGTCGCCGACCCAAGTTGTATTTTGATGGTTTCCTAGAGGGATCCCACATTATTGCGGATCACTGTGCAAAAGACACTATCTTTGAATGAGTGTACTCAAGCTCCCTCTGCCTTGTATGATGAAACAAATTGTTTATGCAATATAATGCTTGTTATGTTTTTAAATTTTTACTTCCTGTGCGACCGTGTTGGATGAAATCTGAGGGTTAACCAGTCGTCGACTTCTACCCCCACGTAGGTAGTACGGGGGTGTTCGGGATGGAATCTAAACAATCTTGATCCAATTAAATGGTCCTTGAAGGAGTTGTTTAGCGCAACAAACCAGGCAACCAGACTATGCGGCTGTAACGCCCTCACTTAGACATAGGAGTGCGACAATAAAAACATGGGCACAGCCCCTAGTATCCGAACTAGAATGTTATAAGCGTATGATAGGGAAGTACCAATCCTTCGCGTAATGCGGAAGAAATCTCCAACGATTTGCGACCTCCGAACAGCTGACCGGCTCTCGCCGCATCATGACAGTCAGTTTTCGGCTTTCTCTACTGAGGTGCTCCTTTGGATAAACCAAGGCACAATCGCAGTAGTTCTCCCTTTACTACCATAGCCGATATAGCGGAATGTAAGGTAGCAAGCATAGGAGCCAGGCAACCCAACTATTGACCAAAGACATGATTCAGAGCCAATGCAAATAATGCTAAATTCGGGGTGTCGAACTATACTTATAAAAAGTGTTCGGACTTTCGTTGCCGTAATGTGGGGTGGTATCAAGCGTAACAAAGTGTACGGGTGCTACCTGATAGGGTTATCCATAGGGGAGCTGAAAAATAGAAAGAAAACAGAAAAGGTACGAAGGTAAAAAGTTGGGGCCCTAAAGCTCCAGCCGCAAACTATTCTCATTGTAATTTAATTAGTACGTCAAGGCACATTGATACAGGTAGTGCGATAATCAATAGGCTATTTGACATGCCGAAACCAAGGGAGAGCTATCGTTAACGGAATCACCTAAAAATTCCCCCATATGTCTGTGTTTCTCGTCATCTTGGTGTGTTTATCCTTCAAGAGGACCGATGACCAGACCACCAGATGGTGCCTGTGGGATTGAGACCTGCAAAGGAAACAAGTAAGAGTGAAAGTATGTGTGTATCCGATGTTGGTTGAGCCGTACTATGGACCAAAAGCTAGCTATGCCTCCATCGATGCCCATGGGATTTTGAGTGCGTAGTTATGTACGCGCGGCACGAATGCCACCACTTGATCGGGACTAAAATGGAGGCCGGATTGCTAGCCGAGCTCCTGACGAGCCGAGCTCTCCTGCTGCAGCTTAGTTCGGACCCTCTTAATGGTGTCCGTGGGCTCGGCAGCCGAATTAAGGTTATGCTTGAGAAGGCCGCTCTGTACTTCTGCTGCTAAGGCAGCTGTGTGCTCTTCTGTACGGAGGGAGCGTTCCGTGTTTCCATTGACTGTTATGATGCTGCATGGACCGGGCATCTTGAGCTTGAGATAAGCATAGTGTGGTACTACATTGAATCGACCAAACGCAGTTCGTCCGAGCAGTGAGTGATAGCCGCTGCGGAAGGGGACGGTATCGAAGATTAATTCCTCGCTTCGGAAGTTGTCCGGAGATCCGAAGACAACCTCTAGTGTGATTGAGCCCGTACAGCGGGCCTCTACACCTGGTATGACTCCTTTAAAGGTAGTCCTGGTGGGCTTGATCCAAGATGGGTTGCTGCCCATTTTTCGCACTGTATCCTGATAGAGTAGATTGAGGCTGCTACCTCCGTCCATAAGGATGCGAGTTAGGTGGAACCCATCAATTATTGGGTCTAGGACCAGTGCGGCTGAGCCATCATGACGGATACTGGTCGGATGATCCCGTCGATCAAAAGTGATCGGGCATGAGGACCATGGATTAAATTTTGGGGCGACTGGCTCTATCGCGTAGACATCCCTGAGTGCACGCTTGCGCTCCCTCTTGGGGATGTGGGTAGCGTATAACATGTTCACCATTTTAGCCTAAGGGGGAAACTTCTTCTGTCCCCCCGTGTTCGGTTGCTGGGGCTCTTCGTCATTATCCTCTCTTTGCGATCCCTTTTCCCTGTTCTCGGCGTTTAATTTTCCGGCCTGTTTAAAAACCCAACAATCTCTATTTGTATGATTGGGTGGCTTGTCTGGGGTGCCATGAATCTGGCACGGACGATCAAGTATGTGGTCCAAACTGGATGGGCCTGAATTGTTCTTTTTGAACGGCTTCTTCTGCTGACCGGACTTAGAGCCCCTGAATCCCGCGTTGATTGTTGTGACCTCGATGTTATCACTGTTGTTTCGACGCTTGTATCTATTGCGTTGAGACTTGTCTTTGCTAGTTTTAGCTTTAGGGGTGCCAGCATCGCTTGCATTGTTTTTGCTACGGGCCAAACAACTGTCCTCACCCGCACAAAAGCGGGTCATGAGTGCCGTGAGGGCTGCCATGGATTTTGGCTTTTCTTGCCGAGGTGGCGAGCGAGGCATTCGTCACGGATGTTGTGTTTGAAGGCTGCTAGGGCTTCGGCATCCGGACAATCGACAATTTGGTTCTTTTTAGCTAAGAACCATGTCAAGAATTTCCTGGCGGACTCTCCGGGCTATTGAACTATATGGCTTAAGTCATCAGCATCCGAAGGTCGAACATATGTACCTTGGAAGTTATCGAGGAAGGCCTCTTCCAAGTCCTCCCAGCTGCCAATAGAATTTGCAGGTAGATTGTTGAGCCAGTGTCGAGCTGGCCCCTTGAGTTTTAAAGGGAGGTATTTGATGGCGTGGAGGTCATCGCCGCGGGCCATATGAATGTGGATAATGAAGTCTTCGATCCACACCGCGGGGTCCGTGGTTCCATCGTATGATTCTATATTCACGGGTTTGAACCCTTCTGGGAATTCATGATCCAAGACCTCATCAGTGAAGCAATGAGGGTGTGCGGCACCTCTATATCGGGCCATATCGCGACGTAGCTCTGCTGGAGTCCGTCTGCGGTTTTCAGCCCGCGCATGAATACGTTTGTCACGTCTGAACAGGTGGCCGTCGTCGCGTGTCGAGGCACGTCCACGTGATCCGTAGATTGATCTACTGTGTCCTGCTTTATTGTTTAGGCTTTGTCGGAGGTCATATGGATTACCGTGGGTTAATTTACCTCTACCTGTGCGATGAGGCGAGGCTGGCTGGTGTTCGGCGTGAGTTGCCATTTTGTCCCGGCCACATGGTGGTCGGTCAGCTGCATTGTACGATGGAGGTATGTATTCCAGCGCCTCCTCGTCAAACTGAGGTAGCAATTTGCGCTTTGGGTAGCTTTTGGTTGGGCGCTTGAGGCCGTATTCTTCGGCTGCTAGGACATCGGTCCATTTATGATTGAGCAGATCTCGGTCAGCTTGAAGCTACTGCTGCTTCTTTTTCAGGCTCCTTGCTGTAGCAATTAGCTGGCGCTTGAAGCGCTCCTACTCAAGAGGTTCCTCAGGCACGATGAAATCGTCGGTGCTGAGGCTCACCTCATACTCGGAGAGCAAAAGATAACTTCCGTCCTCTGAGTCTTCATGCGTGGCTTGCTTACCAGGGCTAGCCTCCCCATCTTCCCATTCATCTTGTTCATTAGCTGTCTCAACGGGGTCTTCATTGTCTTCGGCACCTTCCGGAGTGTTATCTTCTCCTGTGTCGGTGTTGCTGTCTTTACTGCGGCGTGACTTAGAGCGGCGCCGCTAACGCCGGTGCTTGGATTGTATTTCGGAAGGTTTATCCCCAGCTGGATCTTCCTTGTCATCGCCGCTGTTCTCCTTTGGTGCATCCACCATGTATACATTGTACTAGGAAGTGGTCGTCCAGCATCCGGTGAACGGCGGGTTCTAGGCCTCTTCTTCTCTGGCATCGTCATCCATATTGTCGATGTCCTCAGAGTCGTAATCAAGTGTGTCGGTCAAATCCTCGATCGTGGCTATGAAGTGGGTGGCGGGTGGGAAGCAAAATTCTGCACCGTCAGCCCCTAGTTCGAACCAGATATAGTTCGGCTGTGAGTCCTCTGCCAAGGATAGGTTTTTTAATGAGTTTAGCACATCGCCCAAAGGCGAGTGCTGGAAGATATCTGCGGTGCTAAACTCGAAGATCAATAAACGATCAAGTTCGGCGTCCGCGGGCACACATGGTTTGGAACTTACGGCCAGAGACGAGTCCGGAGTCCCGGTGACAAAGACGTCGTGAGAGGTTAAGTCTATGTGCGGCTCCAACGCCATGGAATATGTGGCCTCCGTGGTGGGTTGATCCTCCCGTCTTCGGATGCCGCGGTCTGCTCCGGCTCTAAGGCCAGAGCAGTTACAGGGGCGATCTCCTGGATGCGGTCCAATGACAGATTTAGGTCATGATCATCGGGGTGACCAGGGGTGGCAGCGGCGGTCTCGAATCCTGCGAAGATCAAGTCTCCACGGATGTCCGCAACATAGTTCAAGCTCCCAAATATGACCTGATGGCTAGGGGCGTATCTATCGATTTGCTCCAAGTGGCCACACGAGTTGGCCCGCAGTGCGAATCTGCCGAACACGAAGTCTGCCCGGGGAGGAAAGTTTCTCCTTGGACAGTGAGGGAGTCCTGGATTAGGGGGTCTCCGGATAGCCGGACTATATCCTTTGACCGGACTGTTGGACTATGAAGATACAAGATTGAAGACTTCGTCCCGTGTCCGAATAGGACTCTACTTGGCGTGGAAGGCAAGCTAGGCAATACGGATATGGATATCTCCTCCTTTGTAACCGACTTTGTGTAACCCTAACCCCTTCCGGTGTCTATATAAACCGGAGGGTTTTAGTCCATAGGACAACAGACAATCATACCATAGGCTATCTTTTAGGGTTTAGGCTCTCCGATCTCGTGGTAGATCAACTCTTGTAATACTCATATTGTCAGGAATAAATCAAGCAGGACGTAGGGTTTTACCTCCATTAAGAGGGCCCGAACGTGGGTAAAACATCGTGTCCCCTGCCTCCTGTTACCATCCGCCTTAGACGCACAGTTCAGGACCCCCTACCCGAGATCCGCCGGTTTTGACACTGACATTGGTGCTTTCATTGAGAGTTCCTCTGTGTCATCGCTGTTAGGCTTGATGGATCCTACGATCATCGATAGCGATGCAGTCCAAGGTGAGACTTTTCTCCCCGGACAGATCTTTGTGTTCGGGGGCTTTGCACTACGGGCCAACTCGCTTGGCCATCTGGAGCAGATCGAAAGTTACGCCCTGGCCACCAGGTCAGGTTTGGAAGCTTAAACTACACGGCCGATATCTGCGGAGACTTGATCTTCGACGGATTCGAGCCCCTGCCTTGTGCGCCACGCGGTCATGATGAGTATGATTTAGCTCTGCCATCGGACAACGTTCAAGAAATCGCACCGGCAGCTGCTCCGACCCTTAATTCGGAGCCAGTTGCACCATCCATGGACGGGTGGATAGACCCCGCCACGGAGGCCGTATCCTCAGCAACGATCGAGCCGAATATCGACCTTACCCTTCACGAGAGCCGTGTTGCCAAACTGTCGGATCCTTCTCCAGCCACGGACTCCGAACCGCCTGCGCCCGTTCCTGTCGAATCCGATTGGGCGCCGATCATGGAGTTACCTCCATGGATATTTTTCAGCACTTGCCCTTCGGCGACATACTGAACTCATTAAGGTCTGTCTCCATGTCCGGAGGATCCTGGCCGAACTATGTCCGGCAGGATTGGGACGTCGATGACGAAGAAATTCGCCGCCCACCCACCACCCACTTGGTAGCCACTTTCGATGACTTAACTGACATGCTCGACTTCGACTTCGAAGACATCGACGGTATGGACGACGATGCGGGAGGCGAAGAGGAACCGCTGCCCACAGGGCACTGGACAGCCACCTCATCATATGACATATACATGGTGAACACACCCAGAGAAAGCAATGGTGACGGGGCAGTGGAGGATGACCCCTCCAAGAAGCAACCCAAGCGCCGGCGTCAGTGGCGCCGCTCTAAGTCCCGCCAAGGCAAAAGCAGTGATACCGGCGCCGGAGATAATAGCACTCCGGACAGTGCCGAAGACAACAACAATCCCCTCCAGCAAGATTTAGAGCAGGAGGATTGAGAAGCCAGCCCTCCTGAGAGAGCGGCAGATGGAGAGGCGGAGGATGATAATTACATGCCTCCCTCCGAAGACGAGGCAAGCCTCGACGATGACGAATTCGTCGTGCCAGAGGATCCCGTAGAACAAGAGCACTTCAAGCGCCGGCTTATAGCCACGGCAAATAGCCTTAAGAAAAAGCAGCAGCAGCTTCAAGCTAATCAAGATTTGCTAGCTGACAGATGGACTGAAGTCCTGGCGGCCGAGGGATATAAGCTCGAGCGCCCCTCCAAGAGTTACCCAAAGTGCAGGTTGCTACCCCGACTGGAGGAGGAAGCACCGAACCTACATCCCCGGCGTACGACCGGGCTGATCGGCCACCTTGTGGCCATGACAGAGAGGCATTCCAGCCAAAAGCTCAGCACGCACCCCGGCACCATTCAAATAAAAAGGCATGGGGAAATATGACAGACCTGTGAGACGTATTGGAGGACAAAGCAAAACATGCAAGATCGATCTACGGATCACGAGGGCGCACCACTATGCGATACGATAATCTTCGCGCCGGATACAGTAAAAGTAAGTCCGGCCGGGCCGAACACAGCGGGCAAGACTCATTTGAGCTCCGTCGCGATATAGCCCAGCACAGAGGCGCCGCACACCCCTTATGCTTCATAAACTAAGTAATGGATCATCAAATCCCAGAGGGTTTCAAACCCGTAAATATAGAATCATACGACGGCACAAAAGATCCTGCGGTATGGATCGAGGATTTCCTCCTGCACATCCACATGGCCCGTGGTGATGACCTACACGACATCAAATACCTCCCACTCAAACTCAAAGGACCAGCTCGGCATTGGCTCAACAGCTTGCCAGCAGAGTCAATTGGCTGTTGGGAAGATCTGGATGCCGCATTCCTCGACAACTTTCAGGGCACCTATGTGCGACCACTAGAAGCCGATGACTTGAGGCACATAATTCAGTAGCCAGAGGAATTGGCCAGGCAATTCTGGACACGGTTCCTAAAAAAGAAAAATCAATTCGTCGACTGTCCGGATGCAGAGGCCCTAGCAACTTTTAAGCACAACATCCGCGACGAATGGCTTGCCCGGCACCTTGGCCAGGAAAAGCCGAAATCTATGTCAGCCCTCACGACACTCATGACCCGCTTTTGTGCGGGAGAGGACAGCTAGTTGGCTCGCAACAATAACATATCAAAGAAACATGGTACTTCGGATACCAAGGACGGCAACGGGAGGTCACGTCACAACAAACATAAGTGCCGCATTAACAGTGACAATACCGAGGATACGACAGTCAATGCCTGATTCAAAGGCTCTAAACCCGGTCAGCAGAAAAAGCCATTCAAAAGAAGCACTCCGGGCCCATCCAGTTTGGACCGTATACTCGATCGCTCGTGCCAAATACATGGCACCCCCGTCAAGCCAGCCAACCACACCAACAGGGATTGTTGGGTGTTCAAGCAGGCCGGCAAGTTAAATGCCAAAAACAAAGATAAGGGGTCACATAGCGATGACGAGGAGGAGCCCCGGCAGCCGAACACCGGAGGACAGAAGAGATTCCCCACGCAAGTGCGGACGGTGAACATGATATACGCAACCCACATCCCCAAGAGGGAGTGGAAGCATGCGCTCAGGGACATATATGTGTTGGAGCCAGTCGCCCCAAAGTTCAACCCATGGTCCTCCTGTCCGATCACCTTCGACCGCAGGGACCACCCGCCTAGTATCCGTCATGGCGAATTCGCCACATTGGTCCTAGACCCAATCATTGACGGATTTCACCTCACTCGAGACCTTATGGATGGCGGCAGCAGCCTGAACCTACTTTATCAGGACATAGTGCGCAAAATGGGTGTCATACCAGGTGTAGAGGCCCATTGCACAGGCTCAGTCACACTGGAAGTGGTCTTCGGATCTCCGGATAACTTCCGAAGCGAAGAGTTAATCTTCGACATAGTCCCGTTCCGCAGTGGCTACCATGCACTGCTCGGGTGAACCGCATTTGCGAGATTCAATATTGTACCGCATTATGCATATCTCAAGCTCAAGATGCCAGGACCACGGGGGGTCATTACAGTCAATAGAAACACAGAGCGCTCTCTTCACACAGAGGAGCACACTGCGGCCCTCACAGCAGAAGCGTAAAGCAGCCTCTTAAGGCAATCCACTAGTTCGGCGATTAAGGACCCGAACATCTTCAAGCGCACCCGGAGTAATCGGCAACAGGACCGCCTGGCACGTTCCGAGCTCGCATAGCAATACGGCCCCCACCCCGGTCCCAGCCAAATGGCGAAGTTCGTGCCATGCGTACATAATTACACATTAAAAATACCATGGGCACAGGTGGGAAGGGGGGCACGACTACGGCACGCTCCAAGACGCGGCTTAAACCGCACTAGGGGCTTCCCGCTTTGTTATTTTTCTCTTTCAGGACTTTAATCTCTGGAAACCCTGTCCGGCAGCATGATTGCCGAACACATGATGCAGCAACCAAGGAGGCAGAAAGCTACGTCATACCACGGAACTCCCAGGTGGATTACAATAACAAGTGAAATACTTGCTTTAATACCATTCCTCAGCTTGCCCTTGGAAGGGACATGTCAAATAGTCCTACTTTTTGCTTATCGCACTACTTGTATCATTCTGCTTTAACGCACCTTTTTGAATAAACAATGCATAGCATTAAGACTATTATTGCATTCTTCCTTTTTTATATATATGTTCATTCATGACATCTAGCACCCGTACACTCTAGTATGGCCAATACGCTAGGGGCTTAAGCATACCCCATAATACGGCGTGAGAAGTCCGAACACTTTCGACAGTGCGGCACCCCGAACTTATAGCATTATATGCATCAGCTTTGAATCATGTCTTGGGTCAATAGTTGGGTTTGCCCGGCTCTCATGTTTTGGTACCTTATGTTCCGCTATATCGGCAAAGGTAGCACTGGGAGAACTATTTCGATTGTGCCCCGGTTCTGCTGGGCTAAGCACCTCAATAGATAAAGCTAAAACTGACTGTCATGATAAGGCGAGAGACTCGTCGCTGTTCGAAAGGTTTCAAGTCCCTAAAGACTTATGCCGCTTAGAGCGAGGAGTCGGCCCTGTCCGGCTTAAGGCGTGTATAGCGCCCCGAATTCGGCCTTCTGAATACTAGGGGCTTCGCCGAAATTTAAAATTATAGAATTCTATGGCTAAGTGAGAGTGATAACGCATTATAGTCTGATTGCCTTGTTCGTTGTGCTGAGCACCTCCCTCGAAGGACCCAAAAATGGGAACAAGAGTGCTCAGGTTTATCCCGAACACCCCAGCACTCGTGGCGTGGGGGCAGAAGCCGACGACTAGCCATCTCTCAGATTTGATAAACAGCCGAACAGAAGGTAATATTTTAAATTCAAACAAGCGTTGCATAGCGCATATGAACAAGTTTTCATAATACAGGATTACACGAGCAAGTTTATTAAAATATTACATCTTTCGCACACTCGTCCGCTACAAGACGAGCACCCTTCAGGACACCCTCATAGTACATCTCGGGGTGGCGATGCTCCTTGCCCTGCGGCGGCCCTTCCTTCACCAGCTTCACGGTGTCCAGTTTGGCCCAGTGCACCTTCGCACGGGCAAAAGCCCGGCGTGCACCTTCGATGCAGACGGACCACTTGATGACTTCCAGCCGTGGGCAGGCATCTAGAAGCCGCCTCACCAGGCCGAAGTAGCTGTTGGGAAGGGCGTCGCCTGGCCACATCCGAACTATAAAGCCCTTCATGGCCTGTTCGGCCGCCTTGTGCACCTCGATCAGTTGCTTCAGCTGGTCGCTCAGAGGCATTGGGTGTTCGTTCCAAGTATACTGATAGCAGAACAGCTTCTCCGTTGAGCTTCCCTCTTCGGCCTGGTAAAACTGTGCGGCATCCCACACGCTGTGGGGAAAATCTGCGAATGCTCCTGGAGAGCTCCGGACTCGGGTAAGTAACAAGTAATTTACTTTCACATGCTTGCTTTGCATATTGAATGCCTTACTCGCCGCTATGTTCTTCATCGCATCAATCTCCTAGAGGGCCTTTTGGGCTTCAGCCTTGGCACTCTTTGCACTCTCAAGGGCCGCGGCAAGCTTGGACTCTCGCGTCTTCAAGTCAAGCTCCAACGCCTCGTGCTTCGTCACGAGAGCATGGAGCTCTTGCTACACCTCGCCCAACCGTGCCTCTTGTTTTTCCCGCTCGATGCGCTCCTGGGCTGCTTTGTTTTCGGCCTCGGATAGCGCTTGCTTCAGGGTTGCCACCTCGGTCGTGGCCCCTGGCATATTAAAGATTATCCTGTCATTTTGCAATTGCATCTTTTTTGTATATATACATATCTATAGACTAGGTATTATCTACCTTTGTTCTCCTCGAGCTGTCTCTTGGCAAGGCCGAGCTGTTTCTTGGACCCTTCGAGGTCCTGCTTCAGTACGACGACCTCCGCAGTCAGTGCGGCAGAGGTCAGCAGCGAAGCCTGCATACGCATATAGACATACTTATATTAGACTCCTGTAGATATTAGTTGATCCTCTATTCGACTTTTCTTTTTGAACACCAAACAGAGCATCAGGGTAATATTTTTCCTATATTTCAATACTTACCTCAAAGCCTGTTACAAGGCTGGCACAGGCTTCAGTCAGTCCGCTCTTGGCGGACTGAATGTTCTGGATCACCGCACTCAAAATAGTGTGGTGCTCTTCATCGATGGAAGCGCTGAGAAGCGCTCCCAGCAGATTATCCGGTGCCTCTGGATGGACAGAGGTCACCGGCATGGGGTGTCTTTCCCCTTTTGGAAGGAGACCGCCTGCCTGAGTCCGGAACCACTGAAGGTTCCGACGCGGTGTTCGGCTGAGGGCCGAACTCGAAGACCTTGGGAGCCTTACTCCCTCTACTCCCGGGGTCCGGAAGGTCGCCTTGAGGCGTCTCCGGGATTGTCTCCCCTCGACCCGGTGCCTCTTGAGACAATACCTCGGCATTGTCCATAGGGCAAGGGGAGGTGGCGATCAGAAGTGGATCGCTATCCATATCCAACGAGTCCAAGGAGCCGCCCGACAAAGATACGTCGATACGGGCTTGGGGCGGTCTGCATAATCATATTTGGCGTTAGGAGAAGCAGTTCGACAAAGTTATGCTATGAGTTACTCTGGTATCCGAATACTTACGACTTTGCTAGGGGCTTGGCCCTGAGCAGCCACTCGTCTGCGCCTTCGGCGGTGGTGGTGGAGTAGTTCGGAAGGAGGGTCCTCCCCTTCTTGGACGCTTCGCCCCCCCCCCTCGGTCGGGGCGGCCTTCCTTTTCTTGTCTCCCCCGACTGAAGGGGGAGCATCTTCATCTTCCTCCTCGTCTTCGGGGGAGGAGTGCGTCGCAGAGTCATCAGACGATGAGTCTGATATCACCTGGCGCCGGGAACTCTTTCGGGTTCCCTTGGCCTTCTTCTTGGTCTTCTCCGGCACCTTGTAAGGAGCCGGAGCCAGCATCTCCATCAGGAGAGCGTCCCTAGTGTCTTCGGGCAGAGGGGCCGGGCAGTCGATCTACTCCGATGCCTTCACCCAGTCCTCTCAAAGGCATGGGAGCTCAGACCCCGCTTATGGTTAAACTATGGGAAGTAAAAATCCTACCAAATTTACAAAACTTACCGGATTCGTGGGGCGCTTCGCGCTTAGCCTGTGGTCCTCGATGAGAGAGGGAGGGACCTCGACGCCCTTGAATAGCACCCTCCAGACGTCTTTATGCATCGTGTCGAAGAGCTCGATTAGAGTCTAGTGCCGGGCTGGGTCGAACTCCCACAGGTTGAAATCCCGTTGTTGACACGGGAGGATCCGGCGGAAGAGCATGACCTGGACTATGTTGACAAGCTTGAGCTTCTTGCTTGCCATATTCCGGATACATTTTTGGAGTCCGTCCAGCTCCACCGATGAACCCCAGGACAGGCCCTTCTCTTTCCAGGAGGTGAGCCGTGTGGGGATACCGGATCGAAACTTGGGGGCCACCCAGTTGGTGTCGCACGGCTTGGTGATGTAGAACCACGCCGATTGCCACCCCTTTATGGTCTCCACGAAGGATCCTTCGAGCCATATAACATTGGGCATCTTGCCCACCATGGCCCCGCCACATTCTGCTTGCTGCCCCCCACCACCTTCGGCTTGATATTGAAGGTCTTCAGCCACAGACCGAAGTGAGGCCGGATGCGGAGGAAGGCCTCGCACACGACGATGAATGCTGAGATGTTGAGGATGAAATTCGGGGCCAGGTCATGAAAGTGCAGTCCGTAGTAGAACATAAGACCACGGAGGAATGGATGGAGGGGAAACCCCAGTCCGCGGAGGAAGTGGTGGAGTAAGACTACACTCTCATGAGGTTCCGGGGTAGGGACGATCTGCCCCGCAGTGGGCAGCCGATGCGCGATATTCGTGGCTAAGTATGTGGCTCCGCACAGCTTTTTGATGTGTCCCTCCGTAATGGAGGAAGCTATCCACTTGCCTCCCGCTCCGGGAATGTTTGGAGAAGGTTGAGGAGAAGGATGTGGACTTGGGCGTTGGAGCTCGAGTGCGCAAGAATGGCTGAGCAAGGAGGAAGAAGGCGTGGGTAGAAAAAGGTTAAACCTTATCCCCTTATAAGGGTGGACGAAACTATGCGCCCCCACTAGCCTGGTAAAACTCTCTTATCCCCCAAGCGTCGTAATTGATGCCGCGGTTGGGTTACCCACGCTCGTATTGATGAGAATCCTGTAATAAGGGGAACACGATCTCTGCTTTGACAAGACGTGTCAAGAAACTGCCTCACGTTATGTGCGGGGCTAGTTAGACAAAAATGGTTCGAATAGTCACCGTACCATGGCATGATGTCATGTTGCCAAAACATGTCAACAGATTAGATTTGTGGAAATATTATTCTCTCTACCGTGGTATGTTGAACTTATTTCGCAGGGTCGGACACTATCCTTTTATTCGAACTCTTCTGTGGTGTATCCGGAGGAGGAACCCGCCTTGCAATGCCGAAGACAACACTGCGCGCCGGACTCATCATCATTGAAGCCTGGTTTGGGAGTCCTGGATTAGGGGGTCTCCGGACAGCCAGACTATATCCTTTGACCGAACTGTTGGACTATGAAGATACAAGATTTAAGACTTCATCACGTGTCCGGATAGGACTCTACTTGGCGTGGAAGGCAAGCTAGGCAATACGGATATGGATATCTCCTCCTTTGTAACCGACTTCGTGTAACCCTAACCCCTTCCGGTGTCTATATAAACCGGAGGGTTTTAGTCCATAGGACAACAGACAATCATACCATAGGATAGCTTCTAGGGTTTAGCCTCTCCGATCTCGTGGTAGATCAACTCTTGTAATACTCATATTGTCAAGAATAAATCAAGCAGAACGTAGGGTTTTACCTCCATTAAGAGGGCCCGAACCTGGGTAAAAACTCGTGTCCCCTGCCTCCTGTTACCATCCTCCTTAGACGCACAGTTCGGGACCCCCTACCCGAGATCCACCGGTTTTGACACCGACAGACAGCGTCATTATCGACGGTTGAAGGGGCCATCAAACCTTTCACCGACGACACAGTGGAACTCTCAATTAAAGCACCAATGTCGGTGTCAAAACCGGCGGATCTCGGGTAGGGGGTCCCGAACTGCGCGTCTAAGGTCGATGGTAACATGAGACAAGGGACACAATGTTTACCCAGGTTTGGGCCCTGAAAGCACAAGTGCTCCCTAGGTGGTTTTGGTAATTAATGTCAACATATCTCTTGTTGGACTAACACTTTTACCTAGTATGTTTCAGATAAGTTCAACAATGAAGTGGCATGGACTAGAGGATGTGGAACCCCTTCAAAATGCTAAGGGCAAAGGATTGGCTCAAGCTCCAAGATCAAGACTCTACATTTTCTATTTTAGTGATCAAAGATCACATTGAGTCTATAGGAAAGCCAATACTATTAAGAAGGGATGAGGTGTTTCTTAATGGCTTGCTTGCTCAAAGTGCTTAGTGATATGCTCCAAGGCCCTCAACCACTTTCTCACTTCCAAATATATCCCACACCAAATATCCAAATCGGCCCCACCGATTCTTTCTATCCGGAGCCACCGAGTTCAGTTGACATAGCCACTGCCAGAAACCCTAATCAGTTCGGTCTCACAGATGGGATCTTGGTTTCACCGAGATGGGCTTGCAAACTCTTTGTTACCTATTGCAATATTTTCGGTCCCACCGAGATATGCAATCGGCCCCACCGAGTTTGCTTGGCCAACTCTCTATTTCGCTTATTACCCAAATCGGTCCCACCGAGTTTGAGTAATCGGTCAAACCGAGTTTTGGATTTACCCTAACCCTAGCACATCGGTCCCACCGAGTTGATCTAGTCGGTCCCACTGAAAAACCTAACGGTCACTAGATTTGTTGAATCGGTCCGACCGAGTTTATCAATTCGGTCCCACCGAGATTGGCAAGTTGTGTGTAATGGTTATATTTTGTGTGGAGGCTATATATACCCCTCCACCTCCTCTTCATTCGTGGAGAGAGCCATCAGAACGAACCTACACTTCCAACCTACTTTTTCTGAGAGAGAACCACCTACACTTGTGTTGAGGCCAAGATATTCCATTCTTACCATATGAATCTTGATCTCTAGCCTTCCCCAAGTTGCTTTCCACTCAAGTCTTCTTTCCACCAAATCCATATCTTGTGAGAGAGAGTTGAGTGTTGGGGAGACTATCATTTGAAGCACAAGAGCAAGGAGTTCATCATCAACACACCATTTGTTACTTCTTGGAGAGTGGTGTCTCCTAGATTGGCTAGGTGTCACTTGGGAGCCTCCGACAAGATTGTGGAGTTGAACCAAGGAGTTTGTAAGGGCAAGGAGATCGTCTACTTCGTGAAGATCTACCGCTAGTGAGGCAAGTCCTTCGTGGGCGATGGCCATGGTGGGATAGACAAGGTTGCTTCTTCATGCATCCTTTGTGGGTGGAGCCCTCCGTGGACTCGCGCAGCCATTACCCTTCGTGGGTTGAATTCTCCATCAGCGTGGATGTACGATAGCACCACCTATCGGAACCACGTCTCAAAAGTCTCCGTGTCTCCAAATTGCGTTTGCACACTCCAATCCCATCTCTTAACATTCTTGCAAGTTGCATGCTTTACTTTCCACTGCTCATATACACTTTGCATGCTTGCTTGATATGTATTGTGTTTGTTAAACTTGTGCCAAAACTCCACTTCAACCTAAAGAAATTAAAAACTGCAACTTTTAGCACTTAGTGTCTAATCACCCTCCCCCCTCTAGACACCTCTTCTCGATCCTTTCAATTGGTATCAGAGCCTTGGTCTCCATTGCCTTGGTTTAAACACCATTGGAGGAAGATGGATGAGTCTACTTTGGGGAGTCTTAGACATAGAGTGCCTATACTTGATGGAGAGTATTTTCATGAGTGGAAAAATGAAATGCTTGAGATTTTCAATGAATATCATTTGAACAAGTACATTACTAGCCCTTCTGCACCTCATGTTGATCCTTTGCATCCTACCCTTGATGAGTCTATTGACATGATCCGCAACCTTAGAACTGTTAATCTTATCACTAGAGGCTTGCCTAGAAACTTGATTGAATGTTTGCCTACTCTTGATTGTGCCTACACTATATGGAGATTTCTTGAGGAACGATTTCCAAATTATTCCTTGAAAAATCTAGATGAAATTCTCCATAAGTCTATTGCCTTGATTAAGATGAGTTCCAATGATCCCAAATTAGGTGACTGCTTATTTGAGCTTACTAATCTTACGAGTGCCAAAGGAGATATTGGAATCATTAGCAACATCATTTCCAAAGCTATTAGAATTCATAAAGATAACCATAGAAATGATCATTTATATAATGAATTTCCCTCTCTAGGAATTGATCAATCACAAGATGATGTTGAACATGGATACTATGATGAGGATGATGATGACAGTGACTATGATCTTAATGATGCAATGATACACTTTGGTCTTATGGAAAATCTTCGCGGCTACATGGCTGGAGGAAAGGAATGGGTTCTTGATAGTGGATGTACTGATCATATGACCAGAGATAAAGATATGTTCCGTGAGCTTGCTGAAAATGATGGCCCTCGAAAGTATGTCACCTTTGGTGATAACTCAAAGGGTAAGGTGGTTGGCCTAGGTAAGGTGGCTATCTCACATTATAGCTCCATACAAAATGTCATGCTCGTTGAATCCCTTGGCTACAATTTACTTCCAGTATCTAGACTTGCTGATTTCGGTTTCAATGTCCTATTTACTGAAGTAGATTGCCAAGTGTTTCATAGAGATAATCATAAAATAGTCTTTACCAATATACGCAGAGGTGATCTTTACATTGTTGATTTCACTAAAAAGGCTCAACCTAGAACTTGCTTAATTTCCAAATCTTCTAAAGGTTTGTTATGGCATAGATGATTAGGTCATGTTGGAATGTGAAACCTTAACAAGCTTACTAAAGGAAATCATATACTTGGCGTCAACGATGTCATATTTGATAAGGATAGACTTTGCAGCGCTTGTCAAGCAGGTAAACAGGTTGGAGGAAGGCATCCCGTGAAGAACATCATGACCACAAGGAGGCCACTCGAGATACTTCACATGGATCTTTTTGGTCCTAACGCTTACAAAAGTCTTGGTGGAAATTCTTTTGGTCTAGTTATAGTTGATGATTTTTCAAGATTTTCATGGGTGTTCTTTCTCGATGATAAATCACAGGTCCAAAAGATCTTCAAAAACTTCACTAGGAAGGCCCAAAATCAATTTGAAGTGAAAATCAAGAAGGCTCGCGGCGACAACGGAACGGAGTTCAAGAACGCAAATGTGGAAACCTTTCTTGATGAAGAAGGGATTTCACATGAGTTCTCGGCTACGTACACACCTCAAAAGAATGGAGTTGTTGAGAGGAAGAATCGGACACTCATCGAAATGGCGAGAACAATGCTTGATGAGTACAAGACACCAAAGCACTTTTGGGCAGAAGCGGTTGAGACAGTTTGTCATGCAAAAAATTTCTTGTATCTTCACAAGCTACTCGGCAAGACGGCATACGAGCTCCTCACCGGTAACAAACCACATGTTGGATACTTTCGAGTATTCGGCTCAAAGTGCTACATTCTTGATAAGCATCGTCGTTCTAAATTTGCTCCTAAGTCTCATGAAGGTTTCCAACTTGGTTATGGATCAAACTCTCACACATACCGTGTCTACAAAAATTTCACCCGAAAGGTTAAAGAGACGGTAGATGTGAAGTTTGATGAATCTAACGGCTCACAAGTAGAGCAATTATCAATTGATGTAGGAGACAAAGACCCTTCGGAAGCAATCCAAGACTTGTCTATTGGCAAGATTCATCCAACGGAGGTGAAGGAGAGTACCTCGTCCGTCCAAGTGGAAGCTTCTACCTCACGACAAGGTGAACCAAGAGTTGATACGGAAGCATCCACAACTGGGACACACCAAGGTGAAGAAAATGAGGAAGTGCACCAAGATGAACGCCAACAACCTCCTTCTCCACCACGACAAGAGAACGACAACGTCAACAACGAAGAAGGCCAAGAAGAAGAACAGGATGTTCAACTAAGATCCAAGCAAAAGCTTTCACGAGTTTGAGCAAGAATTGCTAAAGACCATCCCGTCGAGCCAATCTACAATGATATCCAAACCGGGAGAATCACTCGCTCAAAAACTCGTTTAGCTAACTTTTGTAAACACTATTCTTTCATCTCTAGCATTGAACCTATGAAGGTTGAAGAAGCTTTGGAAGATCCGGATTGGATAAATGCCATGCATGAAGAGCTACACAACTTTGAGAGAAATCAAGTTTGGAAACTAGTTGAGAAGCCCGACAACAACCACAACATCATCGGTACCAAATGGGTGTTTCGCAACAAGCAAGATGAAGATGGACAAGTAGTTCACAACAAAGCACGTCTCGTCGCCCAAGGCTACACTCAAGTTAAAGGTATCGACTATGGTGAGACATATGCCCTCGTTGCTAGACTTGAGTCCATTCGCATCTTACTTGCCTATGCTAATCATCATGATATCACCTTGTACCAAATGGACATTAAAAGTGCTTTTCTAAATGGTGAAATAGAGGAGGAAGTTTATGTTAAGCAACCTCCCGGATTTGTCAATCCTAAGAAACCTAATCATGTTTACAAACTTCACAAAGCTCTTTATGGTCTTAAACAAGCTCCTAAAGCATGGTATAAATGCTTGACCAAGTTTCTTATTGAAAAAGGCTTTGAAATTGGAAAAATAGATTCTACTCTTTTTACTAAAAGGGTTAATGGAGAACTATTTGTGTGCCAAATTTATGTCGATGATATTATATTTGGATGAACTAACCCTCATTTTAGTGATAAGTTTGGAAAGCTAATGTCGGAGAAGTTTGAGATGTCGATGATGAGTGAACTCAAATTCTTTATTGGTTTGCAAATCAAGCAAACTAAGGAAGGTACCTTTGTCTCTAAAACGAAGTACACCAAGGACTTATTCAAGAAGTTCAATATGCAAGAATGCAAAGGTATGACTACACCCATGCCTACTAGTGGACATCTTGACTTAACCAAAGATGGTGAACCGGTTTATCAAAAGGTTTATCACTCTATGATTAGTTCATTTTTATATCTATGTGCTTCACGCCCCGATATTATGCTAAGTGGGTGCATGTGTGCACAATACCAAGCCACTCCTAAAGAATGTCATCTTAAGGCCGTGAAAAGGATAGTGAGATACTTAATCCATACACCAAATTTTGGCATTTGGTATCCAAAGAGGGCCTCCTTTGATTTTGTTGGCTACTCTGACTCGGGCTATGCCGGTGACAAGGTTGATAGAAAGTCCACTTCGGGTACTTGTCAACTTCTTGGTAGATCTCTTGTGTCTTGGTCTTCCAAGAAACAAAACTCGGTATCCTTATCCACCGTCGAAGCGGAATACATTGTTGCTGGACCATGTTGTGCTCAATTACTTTGGATGACCCAAACCCTTAAAGATTATGGGATATCTGTGAAACATGTTCCATTACTTTGTGACAATGAAAGTGCTATTAAGATTGCTCACAATCCCGTGCAACATTCTCGAACTAAGCATATTGAAGTTCATCATCATTTCATTCGAGATCATGTTGCCAAAGGGGACATTAATCTTAAGCATGTTCGCACCGAAAAGCAGTTAGCTGACATATTCATGAAACCACTTGATGAGAAAGTGTTTTGCAGGTTAAGAGGTGAATTGAACATCATTGATGCTTCAAACTTGGAGTAGGAACTCCATTTGATACATGCAAGGCGTGAGCCTATGACTAATCCTTGATATTTATCTTATTTTGACTATCTTATGTCCTGGATATATTTGCACCTTGCATGTTATCTAACCCGTGTAGGTACTTGGATGAATCTAAATCCATGAGATTGCAACTCACTCACATCTTGAGCAATTTCTATATCACCAAGTCTCTTCACAATGGTGAATGAACACAAGGAAGCACGCAACCATTCAAACATATCCTTTGACAAATTTTATGTTGAGTTTCATGATTGTCATTTTGGGTATACAAGTGCTCTTCCTTGCAAGAACTAACCCATGTAGGTAGATGAACTCAAACTCCAAGTGGTGCTCCCAACTCTTGATGAGCTACATCAACCTTGAGCAACCCACACAAGTTCAACTACTTGATCATGATCAACGCCACCACCCAAGGTATGTTATTCCATCTTAGAGAAGCTTTACTCCAAGTCATGAGTCAAAGCAACTCGACAAGATGTGAATACATCAAAAAGCTTAAACGAAAAATGGTAACCCCATTTTGAGCTTAAACGATGAGTATGACCTATGATCAAGTGATCTCACTTGACTCCTAAGTCAATATACTCTAACATAGGTGAATTTGTCGCCGACCGATTATAGATGAAGTTCTCTTGTGTTATTTTTATGCTCTTGCATTTGTCTCATGCATACTTGTTTCCAACTTCATCTATACTCCTTTTTTGTTTCTTCTCTTTTATTTTCTGTTCTGCATGCCTTGCATCAAATTCATTGCAAATCTTTCAGTTAATTCCTTGCAAATCCTTGTGAGATCTTACTTGTATAGTGAGCTAAGGTGACAAGTGTTTTCTCTGCGATGAACTTGGTCTCACCGGTCTGATGCTTTCGGTCCAACCGAATCCTCTCGGTACAACTGAACCATACAACTCGGTGTCACCGATTTCACTACAGGAAAGACATCTTGCCACTTGTTTCTGCATTCTTTTTGATCCAGCTCCACTCAATGAATCTTTTCCTCAACCCGCATCCCATTCAACTTGCTGCTTTGTTCTGTGACTCAAGGACCAAACCCATCATGACAAAAATCCAGAAGAACCCTTCTTCGAAATTGATGTCAAAGCGGGGAGAGAGAGATCACATCAAAGCTTAATCATATCTATTGGGGGAGAGAATACTCAAGGGAAGAAAGAGTAATCATCAAGGATCCCAGATGCTTGGTGTTTGAGAGGAGAGAAGTCACATGTCTTGAAGAGGGGAAAGACATGTTCATATTTGCTCGTTTGCATTAGATTTTGCTCTGATTTTCTGTTCCATATCTTCTCCCAATATCCCATGCTAGATTCAGGGGGAGCAAGACATCTAAGGGAAGGAAATCCTTGGATTTATTGCACATCTTTACTTAGTACTCACTCTACATGTCATCCCAGTCTTGGTACTCTTGTGGTTTCTTTTGTTTGCTCTGGCCAGTAGGTGTATCTTTGTTATCTAACCTTGTTTATGCGGGTTCATTCCATCCTAAGCCAACTCAAGACCACAAGGTAAGTATATGCATCACTGTCATGCGTGTGAGAAATTCTTGCTGATGTACATACTGTTTGCAGGAAGGACTCATGATCATGAAGGTACATTTCTCATATTCACATCATTTGCTCTAATGCATATAGCTAAGATACATGTAACACATTGCTTACTCTGTCATGTTTATGCATTCACATGCTTCTATATTCGAAATTCACATGATTGCATACATGTAGGCGGAGCCTATGCATGTTACATGTCTTTCCAAAGCTTTACTTACTATTCTCTATATCTTTATCTAAAGCTTTGATGTATGTTGTCATCAATTACCAAAAAGGGGGAGATTGAAAGCACAAGTGCTCCCTAGGTGGTTTTGGTAATTAATGTCAACATATCTCTTGTTGGACTAACACTTTTACCTAGTATGTTTCAGATAAGTTCAACAATTAAGTGGCATGGACTAGAGGATGTGGAACCCCTTCAAAATGCTAAGGACAAAGGATTGGCTCAAGCTCCAAGCTCAAGACTCTACATTTCCTATTTTAGTGATCCAAGATCACATTGAGTCTATTGGAAAGCCAATACTATTAAGAAGGGATGAGGTGTTGCTTAATGGCTTGCTTGCTCAAAGTGCTTAGAAATATGCTCCAAAGCCCTCAACCACTTTCTCACTTCCAAATATGTCCCACACCAAATATCCAACTCGGCCCCATTGATTCTTTCTATCCGAAGCCACCGAGTTCAGTTGACATAGCCACTGCCAGAAACCCTAATCAGTCCGGTCTCACCAATGGGATCTCAGTCTCACCGAGATGGGCTTGCAAACTCTCTGTTACCTATTGAAATATTTTCGGTCCCACCGAGATATGCAATCGGCCCCACCGAGTTTGCTTGGCCAACTCTCTATTTCGCTTATTACCCAAATCAGTCCCACCGAGTTTGAGTAATCGGTCAAACCGAGTTTCGGATTTACCCTAACCCTAGCACATCGGTCCCACCGAGTTGATCCAGACGGTCCCACCGAAACACCTAACGGTCACTAGATTTGTAGAATCGGTCTGACCGAGTTTATCAATTCAGTCACACCGAGATTGGCAAGTTGTGTGTAACGGTTAGATTTTGTGTGGAGGCTATATATACCCCTCCACCTCCTCTTCATTCGTGGGGAGAGCCATCAGAACGAACCTACACTTCCAACCTACTTTTTCTGAGAGAGAACCACCTACACTTGTGTTGGGGCCAAGATATTCCATTCTTACCATATGAATCTTGATCTCTAGCCTTCCCCAAGTTGCTTTCCACTCAAATCTTCTTTCCACCAAATCCATATCCTATGAGAGAGAGTTGAGTGTTTGGGAGACTATCATTTGAAGCACAAGAGCAAGGAGTTCATCATAAACACACCATTTGTTACTTCTAGGAGAGTGGTGTCTCCTAGATTGGCTAGGTGTCACTTGGGAGCCTCCGACAAGATTGTGGAGTTGAACCAAGGAGTTTGTAAGGGCAAGGAGATCGCCTACTTCATGGAGATCTAACGCTAGTGAGGCAAGTCCTTCATGGGCGACGGCCATGGTGGGATAGACAACGTTGCTTCTTCATGGACCCTTCGTGGGTGTAGCACTCCGTGGACTCGCGTAGCCGTCACCCTTCACGGGTTGAATTCTCCATCAACGTGGATGTATGATAGCACCACCTATCGGAACCACATCTCAAAAGTCTACGTGTCTTCAAATTGCGTTGCATCCTTGCAAGTTGCATCCTTTACTTTCCGCTTCTCATATACTCTTTGCATGCTTGCTTGATATGTATTGTGTTTGTTAAACTTGTGCCAAAACTCCACTTGAACCTAAAGAAATTAAAAACTGCAACTTTTAGCACTTAGTGTCTGATCATCCCGCCTCTAGACACCTCTTCTCGATCCTTTCAATTGGTATCAGAGCCTTGGTCTCCATTGCTTTGTTTTAAACACCATTGGAGGAAGATGGATGAGTCTACTTTGGGGAGTCTTAGACATAGAGTGCCTATACTTGATGGAGAGTATTTTCATGAGTGGAAAAATGAAATGCTTGAGATTTTCAATGAATATCATTTGAACAAGTACATTACTAGCCCTTCTGCACCTCATGTTGATCCTTTGCATCCTACCCTTGATGAGTCTATTGACATGATCCGAAACCTTAGAACTGTTAATCTTATCACTAGAGGCTTGCCTAGAAGATTGATTGAATGTTTGCCTACTCTTGATTGTGCCTACACTATATGGAGATTTCTTGAGGAATGCTTTCCAAATTATTCCTTGAAAAATCTAGATGAAATTCTCCATAAGTCTGTTGCCTTGATTAAGATGAGTTCCAATGATCCCAAATTTGGTGACTGCTTATTTGAGCTTACTAATCTTACGATTGCCAAAGGAGATATTGGAATCATTAGCAATATCATTTCCAAAGCTATTAGAATTCATAAAGATAACCATAGAAATGATCATTTATCTAATGAATTACCCTCTCTAGGAATTGATCAATCACAAGATGATGTTGAACATGGATACTATCATTAGGATGAGGATGACATTGACTATGATCTTAATGATGCAATGATACACTTTGGTCTTATGGAAAATCTTCGTGGCTACATGGCTGGAGGAAAGGAATGGGTTCTTCATAGTGGATGTACTGATCGTATGACCGGAGATAAAGATATGTTACGTGAGCTTGCTGAAAACGACAGCCCTCGAAAGTATGTCACCTTTGGTGATAACTCAAAGGGTAAGGTGGTTGGCCTAGGTAAGGTGGCCATCTCACATGATAGCTCCATACAAAATGTCATGCTCGTTGAATCCCTTGGCTACAATTTACTTTCAGTATCTAAACTTGCTGATTTCGGTTTCAATGTCCTATTTACCGAAGTAGATTGCCAAGTGTTTCATAGAGATAATCATTGTCGGTGTCAAAACCGGCGGATCTCGGGTAGGGGGTCCCGAACTGTGCGTCTAAGGCGGATGGTAACAGGAGGCAGGGGACACGATGTTTTACCCAGGTTCGGGCCCTCTTGATGGAGGTAAAACCCTACGTCCTGCTTGATTTATTCTTGATGATATGAGTATTACAAGAGTTGATCTACCACGAGATCGGAGAGGCTAAACCCTAGAAGCTAGCTATGGTATGATTGTATGTTGTCCTACAAACTACAACCCTTCGGTTTATATAGACACCGAAGGGGGCTAGGGTTACACAAGGTCGGTTACAAAGGAGGAGATATACATATCCGTATTGCCTAGCTTGCCTTCCATGCCAAGTAGAGTCCTATCTGGATACGAGACGAAGTCTTCAATCTTGTATCTTCATAGTCCAACAGTCCGGCCAAAGGATATAGTCCGGCTGTCCGGAGACCCCCTAATCCAGGACTCCCTCAGTAGCCCCTGAACCAGGCTTCAATGACGATGAGTCCGGCGCGCAGTGTTGTCTTCGGCATTGCAAGGAGGGTTCCTCCTCGGGATACACCATAGAAGAGTTCGAATAAAAGGATAGTGTCCGACCCTGCAAAATAAGTTCCACATACCAGCGTAGAGAGAATAATATTTCCACAAATATAATCTGCTGACACGTTTTGGCAACATGACATCATGCCATGGCTCGGTGATTATTCAAACCGTTTTTCTTTAACCAGGCCGCACAGAACGCGAGGCAGTTTCTTGACACGTCTTGTCAAAGCAGAGATTGTGTCCCCCTTATTACGGGATTCTCATCAATACGGGTGTGGGTAACCCAACCGTGCTTAGGACTCCTAGATTCTAGGCAAGTCCCAAACGGCCATGAGGAGGACACTTGATATTCACCCTCTTTATAAAGGGACAAGGCTTTTACTTTTTCCCTCCCATGCTCAATCGAATCCCTCCCCCGCCTCGAGTTCTAACACCCAAAGCTTGGGTCAGGTGCTTTGGACCTTCAATCATATTCGGATCCAGCCTCTAGGGCTGGTGGATGCCCTCCTCCGTCATGGAGGAGGATATCAAGAAGTTGAGGGAGGCAAGATACCTGACCGCCGAAGATTCGCATCGGCTGCCTGCCCGAGGGCAGGTCGTCCCTACTCCTGAATCCAATGAAGACGTTGTGTTCATCCCCCACTTCCTCTGAGGACTAGGCCTCACTCTGGATCCCTTCATTAGGGGTTTGATGTTCTATTACGGGCTTGATTTCCATGACCTAGCCCCGGATTCCTTTCTCCACATCTCGGCATTTATTGTCGTATGTGAGGTCTTCCTCCGCATTACCCCTCACTTCGACCTGTGGCTCAAGACCTTTGATGTGAAGCCCAAGACGGTCGAGGGGCAGTATGCAGCGTGTGGGGGTGCATTAATAAGCAAGATTGCCAGAGCTCCATGGCCAAAAGGTTCCTTTCTAGAGGTGTCCGAATTATGGCAACGGGAGTGGTTCTACATCACCGCTCCCAGAAGTGCCAAGTGGGTAGCTTCCCCCGCCTTTCGCTTGGGCCCTCCACCACAACTGATGTCATGGATCAGCAGGGGGCTGAGCTGGGGTCCAGCCAAGGATGTGCCCATATTGTAGAGCCGCATCCATGATCTCTTCGAGGGAGATTTTATTTTGGTTATGGTAATGTAAGTCATGCTAGTTCATCAAGTCCAGCCTTGCAAACGCCAGCCCCTCCACTTGTGGGAATTCAACCCAGAAGGACCGCGCGCTATTCAGAATTTCCTCAGCCTGACGCACAAGGAGATATACAAGTCGTTCTTCGGACCCCAAATAGAGTGTCCGGACACCTCCGAGGATGTGGGCCTGAGCAGAAATCGCGCCGTGGCCCAAGTAAGTAATCCTCCAGCCGAACACACTGTCTTTCATTTATCATGACGTCATTCTGAAGAATCGCTTTTTGACCAGGACTGGATAACAAAGGAGAAGATGATCCGGTGTTCGGCCCCCCTTCCCGAAGGTTCGGACAATCCGGTGCTGGAAAAGATGCTCGAGCCAGCACCTTGCCTGGTGCCCTCAAAGGAAGATGAAGGGGGGAATAAAGAGGGCGAAAACGGGCCCCCACCGCTACCTGTTCCAACCGAGGGAACGAGCACCTCTGTGAGGGAGGATAACCAAGGGAAGGAATCTGACATTCCCTTGCCCCAGGGGAGGAAGAGGACTACCTCTGATGACCCAGAAACCAAGGTTTCCAAACGAGAGAAGAAAACTCCACCAAAGGGTCCCGTCTCGGAGGGTGCTCTTGCCGCACAAAGTCTGTGCGGGGATCAGCCCTCTAACGAGCTGTAAGTAATCAAAAAGCACTTAGTAGTGAACATATTCTACCTTACTTCTGAGGAAGATAACCGAAGCATCTATGTTATAGTTCGGATCTGAGCCCTTCTCAGCAGAGCTCGTCTTCGGGGGATCTTCTTCCGGAGATGATGGAGAGCGAAATGCCTCCCCCGGACTACCCGGCTCAAGAAGTGGGCAACCTTGAAATGTCATCATGGAGTGTTTCTCCGGATCCGGCGAGGCCAGAAGGTAATCCCATTGTCACCCGAAGCCCTCAGTATCCCGCTCTTGAAGAGAGCAACCAAAAGAATCCGGCACCGTCTGGTATGCGGTCGGACGCACTAAGGGATCTGCTAGGGTGAGCCACTATCTCAGAAGAGCACCGTACATTGATGGGTATGGTGATGGAAAGGATTTCGTCCGCCGAAAGTGGGTTGCATCAAGCCTTTATGAGTCTACTGACGGGCTTTGAGGTACGTGAAATGATATGCGTCCGCACATTTTTAGGTGTGCCCTATGTAGATAGTAGCCCCTGAGACTCTGGTTGTCGTCGAAAACGGCGGCGAATAGAGGATCGTAGTCCCAGCTAATAACCAGACTGGAGTTATGTGCAGGTGTCTGAAGCTCCAGCGGCTAGCCGGGCTGATGGGGTTGCCGAACTAAAGTGGCAACTGGATGCGGCGGATGCCGACATCGAGCTTGTTAACAAGCGGCTTGACGAGGCCTAGGGTAGGTGATATTTATAGTGGATGTCACATAGTAAGAGCAGCATGATGCCAGTATCTTTAATATGTTGTAACTGCAGATGGAGCTACCACCATGGAGGCCTTGCGGGCGGAGCTTGCCCGAGCCAAGGAGAAAGCAAGGAGTAGTAATGCGGCCGCTTTGAAGGCGGCCGAAGAGTTGAAAGCCAAGAAGGTCGCTCATAGTGAGAGCAAAGAGAAAATGGCCAAAATGGCTGTGAAGTTAAAAGACACTGCCGACCGCTGCCAGTTTCTTGAAGAAGAAAACCGGGCGAAGGCTACGGACCTTGAAAAGGCCACAATGGCGACCAAAGACACCCGCTCTGCAATGAGAGCGAAGAAGGAGGAACTGCGCGAAGCCGGGGACATTGTGGCTGGGAAGGCCTTTATGCTGCAGAGGAAGTTCAGCGATCCGCGGTATGCCCCTCTGGATCGGCTGTGGAGTTCGGCCGACGCATATCTGGACTTAGCGGCGAGCGCTATCGATGCGGCTGAATACTTCCGAGATCAGACAGACCGTGAAGTGGACAAGCTGTTCTCGTCGCAATTTAACGTTCCAGAGCATCCGCTTCCATTGACTGATCAGCTTGCAAAATGGGCCGAACTCAGTAGATTGTCCGGACTCGCCATGAGGTCTGTCGTGGATCATTTGTGGCCGGAAAGGCCAAAGCCAAACAGCTATTTTAGCTTGGTGCAGCAGTTCCTTGGTGCGGTGCCGCACATTAATGCGATGAAGAGGTCGACGTGCATAGAAGGCTCGTGGATGGCCCTTGCCCGTGTCAAAACATACTGGGCGGAGATGGATGCCACCACTGTCGCGGCGCAGGGTTCGGCCATAGGCCGAGTGGCTGCCGAGCACTATTTTGAAGAAGTTCTTGAGGGCGCTCGTACAATAGAGGCCCAGTGCTAGAAGAATGTTATGTTTGAGTGACATGTATTCCCATTGTAAAGACAACATTTTATTGAATTTATCAATGCTGTATTTATAATTTTGCGTGAAAGTATTGTGATGCCTCCTGTGCGACCGTTTTATGTATACATGTATATAACCTGAAAGATTACAGTCGTCAGCTTCAGCCCCCACGCATATAATGCGGGGATGTTCGCAAAAGACGCGTATTCACACTTAATCCAATGTCTTAGTCCTAATAAGGAGGTGATAGCGCAGCGAACTAGGCAACCGGACTATAATGCTTTAACACTTTCACTTAGCCATACGAGTTTGACAGTGGGGCTACTATATAGCCCCTGGTGGCTCCGCACTCGTCCGGATTCGGGGTTCGTACATGCCTGGCCGGGAAACGGACCTTCGTTAATGTGGAGGAATCCCGAAGATTCCAATAGGTCATCGAGTGGTTGACCAGTCTCACGCTATATCATGACAGTCAGTTTTCGGCATTCTCTACTGAGGTGCTCGTCCGGATGAACCAGGGCACAATCACAGTAGTTCTCCTGGTGCTGCCTTAGCCGATAGAGCGGAACGTAAGGCAGCAAAACACAGGAGCCGGGAAAACCCAACATTTGACCAAAGACATGATTCGGAGATGATGCATATAAGGCCAAACTCGTGACACCGAACACTCCCTAAGGTATTCGGTCTTTGTGGTGTAAACCGGGTCTAAACAATACCCTTTGCAATAAGCCCCTGGTGTCCAGATACGTGCATTATTCTGGTGTGGCCACATGCCAAGACGTCAGCATCCTTCTCAGTTGTACTAAGAATCCGAGGGATGTAAATCAACAAGAGACAGTAAAAAAGGTTTACATAGGGTCTTAATCTACAAAGAATACTTGGAACGGGTCCCTGCTACACGTCTGCGCCTGTGTCTCCGTTGTGCCGTATCCTGGATGGGTGTAGCACGATGGTCATCTGGAAAAGAGAGGAACTTAATTGAAAAGTTGCCGTGCAAAAGTTAAGTTATACTAAATAAACAATATATAGTTGAAAATGAGTAAAGGTGAGCCTTATTGCCACTTTTGCACGCGCGTTGAGCCCCTTGTATTGTAATAGGGGTATAGCCATCAAACCTGTATTAATTACATATAGCTAAGCTGGACTCGTCTAGCCGTGTTCGTGGTCTTCACGACCTGACAAATGCTTGAGTTGGTGAGGCCATTTAGTGTGCGGCGGCCAAGGCGGTCGTACCGTCTTCGGTGTGCAAGGAGCGCTCAATATTTCCACTTACTGTAATGATGCCGCGTGGACCGGGCATCTTGAGCTTGAGGGAAGCGTAATGCGGTATTGCATTAAAGCGAGCAAAAGCTTCGCGTCCGAGTAGTGCTTGATAGCCACTTTGGAATGGAGCGACGTGGAAAGTTAAATTTTCGCTGCGGAAGTTGTCATGTAAGCCGAATATAACCTCTAGTAGTAGGGAGCCCCTGCAGTGAGCCTCCGGGCCTGGCGTTACTCCTTTAAAGGTAGCATTGCTGCGGCAAAATTTTGTTGGGTCTATCCCCATTTTGCGGACTGTGTCCTGATATATCAGATTCAAACTGCTGCCGCCGTCCATCAAGACTCGGGTGAAGTGGTATCCATCAATTATTGGATCTAATACCAAGGCAGCCCATCCTCCACGCCGGATACTTGCTGAGTAATCCCGATGGTCGAAGGTGATTGGTTGGGACGACCAATGGCGGAGCTCCACGGTGATAGGCCCTGGGGCATGTTCCTCTAAAGGTGCCGCTTCTCTCCCTTTTATCGCGTGTAACACGTTGATTGTTTTGACTTCTAGTGGGAATTTCTTCTGTTCCCCTATGCTTTGCTTGCGAGGCTCGTCCTCATCTTCACTTGGTGTATCCTGCCCCTTGTGTTCGGCGTTGAGCTTGCCGAACTGTTTGAAGACCCAACATTCTCTGTGGGTATGATTTGCAGGTTTATCAGGGGTGCTATGGATCTGACATATTTGGTCCAAAATTTTGTTTAGGCTGGACAATTCGTCTCTGTTGCCTTTGGAGGGCGGCTTCTGCTGCCCTGGCCGAGAGCTTCTAAATCCGGCGTTTACCGCCATGCTCTTCGGGTTGTCTTCTTTATTCCGGCACTTATTCTTGCTGCATCGTGATTTCCCGTTTCCATCCCTAACTTCGGATGTACTTGGGTCGCTGGTGCTGCATCGGGCTAACCAGCTGTCCTCGCTTGCGCAAAAACGGGTCATGAGGCTTGTTAATGCTGCCATTCTTCTTGGCTTTTCTTGACCGAGGTGTCTGGCAATCCATTCGTCTCGAACGCTATGCTTGAAGGCTGCTAAGGCTTCGGCGTCCGGACAGTCAACTATCTGGTTCTTTTTAGTGAGGAACCTGTTCTTTTTAGCTGAGTCTACATCCGGTGGTCGGTCATATGTCCCTTGAAAGTTTGCCCGAAAGGCGTCTTTGAGCTCTTCCCAGCTTCCGATGGAGTTTTCGGGGAGGCTTTTAAGCCAGTGCCGAGCTGGCCCTTTGAGCTTGAGGGGTAAGTACTTGATGGCGTGGAGATCATCTCCTCGAGCCATATGAATATGGAGGATGTAATCCTCAATCCAGACCCAGGGTCTGTTGTTCCGTCGTACGCCTCGATGTTTATGGGTTTGAATCCTTCTAGAAATTCATGATCCAGCACCTCGTCGGTGAAACATAGAGGGTGTGCAGCACCCCTGTATTTGGGTGTACCGTGGTATTCGGATGTTTGTTGTGTTGCATTGTATGTTGGAGCGCGCCTGCGTGGTCCGTAGATGGATCTGGTTGTGCCATCCTTTTAATGCGAGCCCTTACGCGGATCGCGTACTGGTTTATGTGTGGCGTCGATTGCCACTTTATGTTGGCTATAAGGTCGTCTATCCGACCGGATGGCCGTTTTATTTTTTAATTTTGGAGGATCTAAGGCCTCCTCATCAAATTCAGGTAGCAACTTTCGCTTTGGATAGCTCTTGGTGTGGCGATTACTGCCGTATTTCGCTGCAGTGTTGAGTACTTCAGCCTTTGCTTCTATTTTTTCAGACTCCTCATCGTGGCAACAAGCCTATGGTGGGTATTATGTTGCTCCTGGCGCCTGTCCGGTGTGATGTCGCCCGGACTATTATCTTCGACGGGGTTGGGTTGTTCGGCTTGATTTTCTGTGTTGCCGTGGTCGGGCAATGGTTCACCCTACTCTAACACTGGGTCTATGTGATCATTATTTCTGCCGAGGCGGGATTTGGAGCGGTGCTTTGATTGCTGCTCGAGGGAACCACCCTTCGCTGCGTCCTTTCGTTCCTTGTCGTTATTTTCTTTCGGTGTGTGCACCATGTATATGTCATGTGATGAAGTGGGCGTCCAGTGCCCTGTGGGCAGTGGTTCCTCTTCGCCTCCCGCATCGTCGTACATACCGTCGATGTCTTCGGAGTCGAAGTCGAGCATGTCGGTTAAGTCATCGACAGTGGCTACTAAGTGGGTGGTGGGTGGGCGGAGAATTTCTTCGTCATCCGCATCCCAATCCTGCCGGACGTAGTTTGGCCAGGACTCTCCTGACATGGAGAGAGACCTTAATGAGTTCAGTATGTCGCCAAAGGGCGAGTGCTGAAACATATCTGCGGAGGTGAACTCCATGATCGGCGCCAAATTGGATTCGATGGGCGTGGGCGGTTCGGAGCCCGTGGCCGGAGAAGGATCCGGTAGTTTGGCAACGCGGCTCTCGTGAAGGGTAAGGTCGATATTCGGCTCGATCGCCGCTGAGGATACGGCCTCTGTTACGGGGTCTATCCACCCGTCCATGGATGGCGCAACTGGCTCCGAATTGAGGCTCGGAGCAGCTGCCGGTACGATCTACTGAATACGGTCCGATGGTAGAGCTAAATCGTACTCATCGTGACCGCGTGGCGCACAAGGCAGGGGCTCGAATCTGTCGAAGATCAAGTCTCCGCGGATGTCGGCCGTGTAATTTAAGCTTCCCAACCTGACCTGGTGGCAGGGGTGTAACTTTCGATCTGCTCCAGTGCGAAGCCACCGAACACAAAGATCTGTCCAGGGAGAAAAGTCTCACCCTGGACTGCATCGCTATCGATGATCGTAGCAGCCATCAAGCCTAATGGCGACGACACAGAGGAACTCTCAATGAAAGCACCAATGTTAGTGTCAAAACCGGCGGATCTCGGGTAGGGGGTCCCGAACTGTGCGTCTAAGGCGGATGGTAATAGGAGGCAGGGGACACGATGTTTTACCCAGGTTCGGGCCCTCTTGATGGAGGTAAAACCCTACGTCCTGCTTGATTTATTCTTGATGATATGAGTATTACAAGAGTTGATCTACCACGAGATCGGAGAGGCTAAACCCTAGAATCTAGCCTATGGTATGATTGTATGTTGTCCTACGGACTAAAACCATCCAGTTTATATAGACACCGAAGGGGGCTAGGGTTACACAAGGTCGGTTACAAAGGAGGAGATATACATATCCGTATTGCCTAGCTTGCCTTCCACGCCAAGTAGAGTACTATCCGGACACGAGACGAAGTCTTCAATCTTGTATCTTCATAGTCCAATAGTCCGGCCAAAGGATATAGTCCGGCTGTCCAGAGACCCCCTAATCCAGGACTCCCTCAATCATAAAATAGTCTTTACCGGTATACGGAGAGGTGATATTTACATTTTTGATTTCACTAAAAAGGCTCAACCTAGAACTTGCTTAATTGCTAAATCTTCTAAAGGTTGGTTATGGCATAGACGATTAGGTCATGTTGGTATGCGAAACCTTGACAAGCTTATTAAAGGAAATCATATCCTTGGCGTCAACGATGTCCTATTTGATAAGGATAGACTTTGCAGCGCTTGTCAAGAAGGTAAACAGGTTGGAGGAAGGCATCCCGTGAAGAACATCATGACCACAAGGAGGCCACTCAAGCTACTTCACATGGATCTTTTTGGTCCTAACGCTTACAAAAGTCTCGGTGGAAATTCTTTTGGTCTAGTTATAGTTGATGATTTTTCAAGATTTACTTGGGTGTTCTTTCTCGATGATAAATCGCAGGTCCAAAAGATCTTCAAAAACTTCGGTAGGAAGGCCCAAAATCAGTTTGAAGTGAAAATCAAGAAGGCTCGCAGTGACAACAGAACGGAGTTCATGAAGGCAAATGTGGACACCTTTCTTGACGAAGAAGGGATTTCACATAAGTTCTCAGCTATGTACACACCTCAACAGAATGGAGTTGTTGAGAGGAAGAACCAGACACTCATCGAAATGGTGAGAATGATGCTTGATGAGTACAAGACACCAAAGCACTTTTGGGCGGAAGCGGCTGAAACAGCTTGTCATGCAACTAATTGCTTGTATCTTCACAAGCTACTCGGCAAGACGGCATACAAGCTCCTCACCGGTAACAAACCACAAGTTGGATACTTTCGAGTATTCGGCTCAAAGTGCTACATTCTTGATAAGCATCGTCATTCTAAATATTATGAATAAGTTGCACTATCATTATAAACTTTGCATCTTTTAGCTTCAATATTATAAATATGTGTATCACTACTATGGAGATTCATCAAAATAGACCACTCTTCAAGGGTGCATGACCATAAAAGATATTACTCATATAAATAGAACAACCATTATTCTCAGATTTAAATGAATAACCATCTCGCATCAAACAAGATCCATGTATAATGTTCATGCTCAACGCTGGCACCAAATAACAATTATTCATGTCTAAAATTAATCCCAAAGGTATATGTAGAGGTAGCGTGCCGACCGCGATCACATCGACTTTGGAACCATTTCCCACGCGCATCGTCACCTCGTCCTTAGCCAATCTTCTCTTAATCCGTAGCCCCTGTTTTGAGTTGCAAATATTAGCAACAGAACCAATATCAAATACCCATGTGCTACTGCGAGCATTAGTAAGGTACACATCAATAACATGTATATCACATATACCTTTGTTCACCTTGCCATCCTTCTTATCCGCCAAATACTTGGGGAAGTTCCGCTTCCAGTTACCAGTCCCTTTGCAGTAGAAGCACTCAGTCTCAGGCTTAGGTCCAGACTTGGGATTCTTCACTTGAGCAGCAACTTGCTTGCCGTTCTTATTGAAGTTCTCCTTCTTCCCTTTAACCTTTTTCTTCAAACTGGTGGTCTTGTTGACCATCAACACTTGATGCTCCTTCTTGATTTCTACCTCCGTAGCCTTTAGCATTGTGAAGAGCTCGAGAATTGTCTTATCCATCCCTTGCATATTATAGTTCATCCCAAAGCTCTTGTAGCTTGGTGGCAGTGATTGAAGAATTCTGTCAATGTCACTATCATCCGAAAGATTAACTCCCTGTTGAATCAAGTGATTGTTATACCCAAACATTTTGAGTATATGCTCACTGATAGAACTATTTTATTCCATTTTGCAGCTGTAGAACTTGTTGGAGACTTCATATCTCTCAATCTGGGCATTTGCTTGAAATATTAACTTCCACTCCTGGAACATCTCATATGCTCCATGACGTTCAAAATGTCGTTGAAGTCCCGGTTCTAAGCTGTAAAGCATGGCACATTGAACTATCGAGTAGTCATCAGCTTTGCTCTGCTAGACGTTCATAAGATTTGGCGTTTCTCCTGCAGCAGGTTTGGCACCTAGCGGTGCTTCCAGGACGTAATACTTCTATGCAGCAATGAGGATAATCCTCAAGTTACGGACCCAGTCCGTGTAATTGCTACCATCATCTTTCAACTTTGCTTTCTCAAGGAACGCATTAAAATTCAACAAAACAACAACACGGGCCATCTATCTACAACAACATAGATATGCAAAATTACTTAAGGACTCCCACTTAGACAAACATCCCTCTAATCATCTAAGTGATCACGTGATCCATATCAACTAAACCATGTCCGATCATCACGTGAGATGGAGTAGTTTTCAATGGTGAACATCACTATGTTGATCATATCTACTATATGATTCACGCTCGACCTTTCGGTCTTAGTGTTCCAAGGCCATATCTGCATATGCTAGGCTCGTCAAGTTTAACCCGAGTATTCTGCGTGTGCAAAACTAGCTTACGCCCAATGTATGTGAATGTAGAGCTTATCACACCCGATCATGACGTGGTGTCTCGGCACGACGAACTTTCGCAATGGTGCATACTCAGGGAGAACACTTATACCTTGAAATTTAGTGAGAGATTATCTTATAATGCTACCGTCGATCTAAGCAAAATAAGATGCATAAAAGATAAACATCACATGCAATCAATATAAGTGATATGATATGGCCATCATCATCTTGTGTCTGTGATCTCCATCTCCAAAGCACCGTCATGATCACCATCGTCGGCGGCTTGACACCTTCATCTCCATCGAAGCATCATTGTCGTCACGCCAACAATTGCCTCCACCACTATCGCTACCGCTTAGTGATAAAGTAAAGCAATTACATGGCGATTGCATTTCATACAATTAAGGGACAACTATATGGCTCCTGCTAGTTGCCGATAACTGTGTTATAAAACATGATCATCTCATACAATAAAATTTAGCATCATTTCTTGACCATATCACATCACAACATGCCCTACAAAAACAAGTTAGACGTCCTCTACTTTGTTGTTGCAAGTTTTACGTGGCCGCTACGGGCTGAGCAAGAATCGTTCTTACCTACGCATCAAAAAAACCACAACACGGTATAGTGATTGCTTTTTGATCTTCAGAAAGAACCCTGTTCATTGAATCCAATTCAACTAAAGCTGGAGAAACAGACACCCACTAGCCACATGTGTGCGAAGCACGTCGGCAGAACCAGTCTCGCATAAGTGTATACGTAATGTCGGTCTGGGCCGCTTCATCCAACAATGCCGCTGAACTAAGAATCAACTAGTGACGGCAAGCAATATTTATATACCCATGCCCACAACTCCTTTGTGTTCTACTCGTGCATATAACATCTACGCATAAACCTGGCTCGGATGCCACTATTGGGGAACGTAGTAATTTCAAAAAATTTCCTACGGACACGCAAGATCATGGTGATGCATAGCAATGAGAGGGGAGAGTGTCGTCCACGTTGATACGTCTCCAACGTATCTATAATTTTTGATTGCTCCATGTTATATTATCTACTATTTTGGACATTATTTGGCTTTATTATCCACTTTTATATTATTTTTGGGACTAACCTATTAACCAGGGGCCCAGTCCAGAATTGTTGTTTTTTTGCCTATTTTAGGGTTTCGAAGAAAAGGAATACCGAACGGAGTCCAAACGGAATGAAACCTTCGGGAACGTGATTTTCCCACCGAACATGATCCAGGAGACTTGGACCCTACGTCAAGCAACCAACAGGGAGGCCATGAGGTAGGGGGCGCGCCTACCCCCCCCCCCAGGCGCGCCCTCCACCCTCGTGGGGCCCCTGTTGCTTCACTGACGTACTTCTTCCTCCTATATATACCTACGTACCCTCAAACGATCAGATACGGAGCCAAAACACTAATTCAACTGCTGTAACTTTCTGTATCCACAAGATCCCTTCTTGGGGCCTATTCCGTAGCTCCGCCGGAGGGGGCATCGACCACGGAGGGCTTCTACATCAACACCATAGCCTCTCCGATGAAGTGTGAGTAGTTTACCTCAGACCTACAGGTCCATAGTTATTAGCTAGATGGATTCTTCTCTCTTTTTGGATCTCAATACAAAGTTATCCCCCTCTCTTGTGGAGATCTATTCGATGTAATCTTCTTTCGTGGAGTGTTTGTTGATATCAATGAATTGTGGGTTTATGATCAAGTTTATCTATGAACAATATTTGAATCTTCTCTGAATTCTTTTATGTATGATTGGTTATCTTTGCAAGTCTCTTCGAATTATCAGTTTGGTTTCGCATACTAGATTGATCTTTCTTGCAATGGGAGAAGTGCTTAGCTTTGGGTTCAATCTTGCGGTGTCCTTTCCCAGTGACAGTAGGGGTAGCAAGGCACGTATTGTATTGTTGCCATCGAGGATATCAAGATGGGGTTTTTATCATATTGCATGAATTTATCCCTATACATCATGTCATTTTGCTTAAGGCGTTACTCTGTTCTTATGAACTTAATACTCTAGATGCATGCTGGATAGCGGTCGACGTGTGGAGTAATAGTAGTAGATGCAGTCAGGAGTCGGTCTACTTGTCTTGGACGTGACGCCTATATACATGATCATACCTAGATACTCTCATAACTATGCTCAATTCTGTCAATTGCTCAACAGTAATTCGTTCACCCACCGTAAAATACTTATGCTCTTGAGAGAAGCCACTAGTGAAACCTATGGCCCCGGGTCTATCTTCCATCATATTAATCTTCCAACACTTACTTATTTTCATTGCTTTTATTTTACTTTGCATCTTTATCATAAAAATACCAAAAATATTATCTTATCAGATCTCACTCTCGTAAGTGACCGTGTAGGGATTGACAACCCCTTATCGCGTTGGTTGCGAGGATTTATTTGTTTTGTGTAGGTGCGAGGGACTCGCGCGTAGCCTCCTACTGGATTGATACCTTGGTTCTCAAAAACTAAGGGAAATACTTACGCTACTTTGCTGCACCACCCTTTCCTCTTCAAGGAAAACCAACGCAAGTGCTCAAGAGGTTGCACACATACCCTCGTAGAACGTAAGTGGAAGCGTTATGAGAACGCGGTTGATGTAGTCGTACGTCTTCACGATCCGACCGATCCAAGTACCGAACGTACGGCACCTCCGAGTTCAGCACACGTTCAGCTCGGTGACGTCCCACTAACTCCGATCGAGCAAAACTTCGAGGGAGAGTTCGTCAGCACGACGGCGTGATGACGGTGATGATGATGCTACCGACGTAGGGCTTCGCCAAAGCACCGCTACAATATGACCGAGGTGGATTATGGTGGAGGGGGCACCGCACATGGCTAAAAGATCAACTAATCAACTTGTCTCTCTTAGGGTGCCCCCTGTCCCCGTATATAAAGGAGAAAGGGGGGAGGCCAGCCGGCCCTAGTAGGGCACGCCAGGAGGAGTCCTCCTCCTAGTGGGAGTAGGACTCCCCTTTCCTAGTCCCACTAGGAGGGGGAAGGAAGGAGTGGGGAGGGGGAAAGGCAAGGGGAGCGCCCCCCCTTCCTTGTCCTATTCGTACTCAAGGGGAGGGGCGTG